>NW_015168106.1:333355-338811 GCF_001447785.1 Gekko japonicus
GCAAAGCAAAACAGGACAGCTTTCTTGTAAATGATAGAAATCACAAATATAAAGGGATACATTTGGTTTTCTTTCTTTCTAGTAAACCCCCCCAACCTAACTCCATTTGGGAAATTTTATTTCATCTGCTTCAGGAGGATTTGAGCTTTAGTAAAGGCTCCTCTACATCACTGAATGAGAAGCTGAATCGTCCTGCAAATATGTATTTAATATATGTCACAGCACTGACCTGTTGCTGAGCTCCAGGCCATACATCTTAACTTCACCTTTCATTATTATCTGCCATTTCCAGACCTCAACCTTTGCTGCTCATTTCTAAATGTTCCTCTTGACAGAAAGCCGGAGAAATCCAAGTGGCGATGAAGAATCATTCTTCCAAATGTCAGTTAAAAACAGAATGCCAAGGAAAAAAGTTGGTGTGTGTGTGTGTGATGTCTCTCATAGATTCATAAGGGTTATTTCTTCCATCATGAAGCAGCAAATCCAGATGTGCCCAAGTACATGCATGAATGCAGCCAATCCGAGCTTTGATAAGCACATTTGCTCATCACATTTCTGTGTTAAATATCTATATTGAAATCGATATTGGTATCTCTTTTAAAAAATCCTGTCTTTCCTCCAGGGAGCTCACTGCAGTATACATGGTTTTCCTTTTATTTGTTTTATCCTCCCGGAATCCCTATGAAGTAGGTTAGGCAGAGATAAAGTCTAAGGTCACCCCATGAGCTTCATGGTTGAATGGGGATTTGAACTAAAGACTCACCAATCAAAGTCCACAACTCTAACCAATGTACTGCACAACTGATTGACCTTTTGTTGCATTAATGATCTTTATTGAAAGAGCCGGTTATTAATACTACATTGATTTTACATGCTTCCAATTCTGAAAAGTATTTTGTGATTCTTATTACTCAGGGTGGTGTACATAATTCCACACTCCACTAATTTGATCCCCACAACAAACCTGTGAGAAAGGTTGGGCTGATAGTAAGGGACTGCTTCAAATTAGCACAGTAAGGTTCATGATTGAGTCATAATTTGAACCTAAGGCTCTGTAATTTTAATATACCATTAACATCTGTATATATAAAAGAAAGTCCCCTCACCATAAAATCAACACCCAGGCCAAACTGCTTGACCTAGAGACACTAAATTCAGGGAGAGCGCTCCTACTGTGGCATAGGTGCTCAATAACAAGGGATTTTTAGAAATTCAACCCCTTAGTGGGTCAAAAGGGAGAAAATGTGCTCTCCCCATTGATTCCTATGTGGCTGGCAGCCAGCTGCCTCTCTGCACCCCCCACTCTCTGATTGGTCAGCTGCAGAGCTCAGTGTTCTGAGGTAAAAAAAAACCCCAACAGTTACAGGGGACTGCAGAGAGCTAATGACAGTTGAGGAAATCAGGAGTGGCCAAGAACCACCTGTGAGATGAAGCAAAGCTGCTGGCCCAGCCTCTCTGATGGCCTGCAACACACTCCCCCCCCCGCGTGCCTCCCTCATGAACCTGAAGAAATGTCCACCACATCACCACTCCCTCACACCAACTCCCCTCACACCTCTCACCTCTTACTGTCACCAAGAAAGCTCCTGACAAACGTCAAGTCAGATACACTAATGCTACAAGGAGGAGGCAACTTTGGAATGCAGCAAAGACATTCACACATAGTACTCCTGCAGTGCACTGAGCTACACAGGCCAAGTACCAGCAAGATCACCCTGAGGTGCTCAGAACAACACAGTCTCCATATGAGCAAAACAATCCAGGAACACAAGTAGAGAGGCCATCACTTTCGTGGAAGGTGGCAGGAATTGACTTAACAGATGACTGCTTCTTAAATGGACAGTTTTATGTGGCCTGTTCCAGAGTGAGCTCATCAAGCAGCCTGGTGATCCTAGCACCTGAGGGCAGAACCACCAATGCGGTCTACAGAGAGGTCCTTCAGTAGAGAAAAAAAGTATGTATGTCTCACTTCATTTCTTACACTACAATCTTCTCTGTTAGAATTCCTACAACAAATGTCAAATTTCAGATTTCACATAATCAATATTACAACTGGATTTACGGAACTTAAATATCGTAGTGAAGCATGGGTAGCAGGCTAGTGTATAATATATACAATATAATATGTTAAATGGCTTACAGAATTTAAGATCTAAATGTTGAGCACCAGTGTGGTATGGTGAACAGAATTTTGAATTAAGACTGAGGAAACCAAAATTCAAACTCCATTCTGCCATGTAACTCACTGGGTAACCATGTGCAAGTCATTTTCCGGGGTCCAAGATCCCAGATATTTTATGTGGCACTCTTGAGTCTTAGTAAGTTTTAGGGTTTCTGTTAAAGACAACATTTGTAAGTATTCAATGAGACACATTAAACTTGTGTATTTATGCAAATACTATCGCCTCGCCCTCGTGGCTTGTCCTCCCCCACACCATTCCTCTCTTTCTTCAAACCACAGCCCTAACCTTTCTGAATCTTCCAATATGACTTTCTTCCTGGCTTGATGAGCTTTATAGTTTCTGCAGCCTCTCAAATGGAATCAGAATGAAATTATAGTTCCCATCATTCCTGGCAATGCAGTAAGTTTCTGAATATGTACCCATAGTAGCTACTGGCCAGTTTCCTACATTAAAAAAAGATGAATGCAGGCAGTGGTACAGATGCAAATGTACTCGAAACACTTGTTTCGATGTGAACAAATCAGCAATTCAAGAGTAGGCGGTGGAGCCTGACCTGTCACTGCAAGCTGGATGAGATTGATTTTCTAACACATTATTTGCAAGGAACACAACAGCATCACTAAAGGCAACAACACATATCAGTATTGTAAGTTCATTCTAAAACACCAACATCTTAAAAGAAAGGATTTGTGAATACACTGGGACAGTGCAATATGTCATTTCATTGCTAAAATATATGACTATCTGAACAATTCCTGTTCTCAGATAGGTATAAATGTCACCATTCTTTTCTTTTTTTCTTTTCTTGGCATTTAACCTAGTATGGGGTTTCCTTCTCCTTAAATGTGATCATGGGGTCACACTCAGTCTTATTGGAAAAACCACTGGATCAAATTGAGTTTACAATGGAGACGAATTTCTCTCTTTGTTCAGATGTGTAAACAATAAGCAATCAGCATAAATGGATGTGCGTGAAAGGGGAGATGACACACGGATCTTCCAATATCACCTTTGAGAAGCATTGTCCTTCTGTGTACTGGCAAGACAGTGTTCTAAAATTCACAATTCAAATGCTTATAATGAATACAATGACAGTCTTACACTCTGACAAACCTCAATAGCATAAGGAGCTATAACAGGGTGAAGCCATTTAATCATCATATAGATTTTTTTTTTTTTTGGTCATGCTTGGTTTACCTAAAGGAAGTTAACTGAAATGTATAATCAAACCAATGTTACAAAATGTGGCATTTTCCTTGTGTGCACACGCGGCAATAACCCCAGTGCCTTTGAAGTGCCAGGCAATTAGAATGAGTGGCAGAGAATATGTGCCTCGTTTATCACTTTGCCTATTCTATTGGCAAATATACGACAAATTTCAGACATAATGTGTGACAAAGGCTCGAGACAGCCAACACCAATTGCAAGCTATCAAAGCAAGAGTCTCGCCTAAGTATATTTTTATATGTGGGGTGTGTGTATCCCTGAAGACTTGGAAAATAACTCTGACATTTGCATGAAGGAAACAAAGCCCAATTGTCATTTTTAGTAATCATAGCCTGTATTCTACTATCCATCCATGCATGGAAAGCAGAGTTTTCATAAGAACATAAGAACATAAGAGACACCAATGTTGGATCAGGCCAAAGGCCCATCCAGTCCAACACTCTGTGTCACACAGTGGCCAGAAATACCAGTGCCATCAGGAGGTCCAGCAGTGGGGCCAGGACATTAGAAGCCCTCCCACTGTTGACCCCCCCCCCAAGCACCAAGAAGACAGAGCATCACTTGCCCCAGAGCCCCTAGCTATACCTTGTGGCTAATAGCCACTGATGGACCTCTGCTCCATATGCTCCATTTTCCAGTGTTCCTTTTCATTCTCACAACCTCTGATGACCCCTGGAAAGATAATTCCTGGACACATGGGACCTGTGTGGAGGAATAGCCAAGAAAGTCAGGATGCCCCCTACTTTTGTGTCAGTGTTTTACTGACACAGAGGGAGCAGTTTTACCCTCTTCCACTCCTCATTCCACTTGCCAGCTTGTGTGATGGTTACTCCCTGTGGGTCCCATAACCCTTGAAATCATGTTTCAGGATTCTGGGCACATATGATATTCCTAAAATGGATGTCTCAGACACGTACTTCTCTATAGTCATGAACAGGAAGTGTTTTTATTTTTTTGGTTTTTTAACAAGGATGATATTTTCAGGTGCCCTGACCTGGATAGCCCAGGCTAGCCTGATCTCGTCAGCTCTCAGAAGCTAAGCAGGGTTGGCCCTGGTTAGTACTCAGATGGGAGACCACCAAGGAAGCCCAGGGTTGCTACTAGGGATGGGCACAACCTTGGAAAATGGAGGTTGGTCTGGGTTTGTGGTTCATGGGGCTGCATGAACCACAAACCTTCACAGGCCTTCCCATTCACTGAACCGGTTCGTTTCATGAGGTTCGTGAAGCTTCCCCCAGGATCTGCATGCAGCAGGGAGGTCTCTAGCCACCACAAGTGGACCTGGCTGGGAGATGTGTCCTGCCTTGCAGTTTAAACTGCAGGCCAGGAGAAGCTGCCCCCAGGATCTGCATGCAGCGGGGAGGTCTCTTGCCACTGCAGACAGGCCTGCCCTTTACTTTAAAACATGGGGCAGGAAAAGCTGTCCCCCCAGGATCTGCTTGCATTGGGGAGGCCTCTCACTGCTACATGCAGACATGGCTGTAAGGCTTCTGCTGTCCTGCAGTTAAAACCATGTGTCAGGAGAAGCTGCCTCCAGGATCTGTGTGTGGTGGGGGAGGTATCTCACCAGTGTACACAGGCCTGGCTGGGAGGCTTCTCCTTCCTGGTGCTTTAAAGCACCAGGCAGGAGAAGCTGACCCCCCCCCCCCGGATCTGCATGTGGTAGGGAGGTCTCTTCCGAGCGGTGTGTGTGTGTGTGTGAAAGGGATAGCTGAAATGGCTTGCATTTATTTTAGCCTAACAGCTGATGGGTGCACCAGCCCTGCTATTAGTTTGAAATAAATGCAAGCCATTTCAGCAATCCCTCTCGCTCTCCCCCCCCTCAACGTCCCTCCACGAGGCCCACATGGAGGATTGTGGATAGGGATGGACACAAACCTCAGTTCGTGAACCATGGCCTGGAGATTTGCATCACAAATTTGGGCTTGTGATGAGGCCCATGACCATCTCTAGTTGCTACACATAGGCAGGCAATGGCAAACCACCTCTGAATGTCTTTTGCCTTGAAGACCCCATGAGGGGTTGTGTTATGCCAACTTCTCCAGG
>NW_015168107.1:0-12656 GCF_001447785.1 Gekko japonicus
CCAACCTAGCAGTTCGAAAGCAAGATCAACAAACCTTTAGGGCTCTTTAGCTTGGAGAAACAAGAGCTATGGGGTGACATGATCGAGGTTTACAAGATTATGCATGGGATAGAGCAGGTTGAGAAAGAAGTCCTTTTCTCCCTTTCTCACAAGACAAGAACTCGTGGGCACTCCATGAAATGCTGAGCAGTCGGGTTAGAACAGATAAAAGGAAGTCCTTCTTCACCGAAAGAGTGATTAGCACATGGAATTCACTGCCACAAGAGGTGGTGGCAGCTACAAGTATGGATGGCTTCAAGAGGGAACTGGATAAACATGTGGAGCAGAGGTCCCTCAGTGGCTATTAGCCACAAGGTATAGGTAGGAACTCTCGGTCTGGGGCAAGGGATGCTCTGTATTCTTGGTGCTTGGGGGGGGGCAACAGTGGGAGGGCTTCCAGTGTCCTGACCCCACTGCTGGACCTCCTGAGGGCACCTGGTATTTTTGTGTTGGACTGGATGGGCCACTGGCCTGATCCAACAATGGCTTCTCTTGCGTTCTCTTATGTTCTTATGTCCAGCTTTTCTCATGGCCATATTCTGGTGACTTTATTTCCTGCAGCCCGGGCTCCCACTGGATACCGCCAATGTCACACGCCAACAGGCCTAGCAAGGAATGGAAAGGAGCTGCTAAAGGAACTGAGACGAAGTGTCAAAAAACGAAGCCTGTCATTTCCTTTTCTCCTTTTCCTGCTAACTAGAAGAATGGAGCTCGGCTAGGGGCGGGGGTGGTCTCAAACAGAAACTGTGTACATTTTCAGCACCACATGGGATTCCTGGTGGTTGAGAAGGCCAGGATAAATATGTGACGTCTGTGTCTCGAGCCTGTAGCCCCGTTGATACCCTGGTACACTTCTTAAGATATCTGGCCACAGAAACGTCTGCTTTTGTGGCTGTTTGGAACGTTGGAATGCGGGACTTTAGCATCCTGAGACATCTGCCAGTCATCAAACCTGCAATCTCTTAAGACTGGATCAAAACATCTCTTTTGGTTGATGGTGGTTCCATGGGGTTTTTAAGGCAAGAGATGGACAGAAATGGTTTGCCATTGCCTGCGTCTGTATAACTGCCCTGGACCTCCATGGAGGTCTCTCATCATAAGAATATAAGAAGAGCCCTGCTGGTTCAGACCAGTGGTCCATCTAGTCCAGCATCCTGTCTCACACAGTGGCCAGCCTGTTCCTCTGGAGGGCCAACCACAGGGCAGAGAGGCCGAGGCCTTCCCCTGAGAAGAACATCAGAAGAGCCCTGCTGGATCTGACCAGTGGTCCATCTAGTCCAGCATCCTGTCTCACACAGTGGCCAGCCTGTTCCTCTGGAGGGCCAACCACAGGGCAGAGAGGCCGAGGCCTTCCCCTGAGAAGAACATCAGAAGAGCCCTGCTGGATCTGACCAGTGGTCCATCTAGTCCAGCATCCTGTCTCACACAGTGGCCAGCCTGTTCCTCTGGAGGGCCAACCACAGGGCAGAGAGGCCGAGGCCTTCCCCTGAGAAGAACATCAGAAGAGCCCTGCTGGATCTGACCAGTGGTCCATCTAGTCCAGCATCCTGTCTCACACAGTGGCCAGCCTGTTCCTCTGGAGGGCCAACCACAGGGCAGAGAGGCCGAGGCCTTCCCCTGAGAAGAACATCAGAAGAGCCCTGCTGGATCTGACCAGTGGTCCATCTAGTCCAGCATCCTGTCTCACACAGTGGCCAGCCTGTTCCTCTGGAGGGCCAACCACAGGGCAGAGAGGCCGAGGCCTTCCCCTGAGAAGAACATCAGAAGAGCCCTGCTGGATCTGACCAGTGGTCCATCTAGTCCAGCATCCTGTCTCACACAGTGGCCAGCCTGTTCCTCTGGAGGGCCAACCACAGGGCAGAGAGGCCGAGGCCTTCCCCTGAGAAGAACATCAGAAGAGCCCTGCTGGATCTGACCAGTGGTCCATCTAGTCCAGCATCCTGTCTCACACAGTGGCCAGCCTGTTCCTCTGGAGGGCCAACAACAGGGCAGAGAGGCCAAGGCCTTCATAAGAACATCAGAAGAGCCCTGCTGGATCTGACCAGTGGTCCATCTAGTCCAGCATCCTGTCTCACACAGTGGCCAACCAGTTCCTCTGGAGGTCCAACAACAGGGCAGAGAGGCTGAGGCCTTCCCCTGACGGTGCCTCCTGGCTCTGAGATTTAGAGGCTTAGTGCCCCTGAATGTGGAGGTTCTCCATCCTTTAAAGCTTTATACGGCCTAGGACCAAGATATCTTCCTCTCCCTGTATACACCTCAAAGAGCCTTACATTCTAACAATCAACATCTCCTGGTGTTCATGTGTAAGATCGAGGGCTCTTTTTGTAGAAAAATCCCAGCAGGAACCCATTAGCATAATAGGCCACACCCAACAGCAGGAACTCATTAGTATATTGGGCCACACCCCTGACAGCACAGCTCATTAGCACATTAGGCCGCACCCACATGCTGTCATCCAGCCACACCCACCTTTTGCTTGTTATTCTGTTTACCTTGTCTGTTGTCAAAACACAGGGCCTTTTTTGTAGCAGGGACTCCTTTGCATGTTAGGCCACACACCCCTAATGTAGCCAATCCGAATGAGTCTCTGCTGTTGGGTGTGGCCTATTATGCTAATGAGTTCCTGCTGGGCGTGGCCAACTTGGGAGCCAACTCCATTCCTGTATGTTCCTGCCCAAAAATAGCCCTGGTAAGATCTATGAAGCCCGCTTGCGGGATGGGCAAGAGTGAAATCTGATTATTGACCAAGGCCTTTCCTGCTTAGCGTCCATGTTCTGTAGGGTTGCCAAGTGAAAAAATCGCCGCAGCGGGGGACTCCTGGCTCGCGGCTTGTGGGGGCGGGGCCACGACTGTCCGAGGGGAAACCATAGAGTTTTCCTGTTCCCCCCGGGGCCCGATCCACCGGTGGTGGGGAACGGGCCTCTGGGGCGGGGGTTTCCCTGCCCCCCGAGGGGACTTGGCAAGCCTACATGGTGGACACTTTGTTCCTGCAGCCCTGAAGTTATATAAGGCCAAAGCATTGGCACAACTGCTCTGTGGAACATTCCTTAGGTCATCTTATTTTATTGGGTTTTTCACCATCACATAACAAAGATGAGAGACGGCAGAAGTGACGCGGTGTCAGCAAGCTGCCCATATGTTTCCCTATTCTCTGTGTATGCGCTTGCTCTATTCTCTGTGTATGCGCTTGTTTGCTTTCGTTTTCCCATGTATGCCTCTTTATGCGCTTAATTGCCTAGTTGCAGGAACGTCCGTATCTCTCAAGGCCACAGGTGGTTGCTGGCGTGTAGTAGCTTGGGTGATCTCATGGCACTATCCATGAGAAGCAGTATGTTATGATTAAGTAGGAGTGTTGCTTCCCAGGCTCAATGGCGCGCACGGGAAATCCCGCAATTGGGCCTCAGCTTTTTGAATTTACTATAATCTCTTGGGATCCATGCTTATGCCTCATTCTGAACAGTGATCCTGTTATGCACCTATTGCTTCAAATAAAGTAAAACCTTTTCCTACAAGTGTGTACTTCGTTGATGCGATGGGAGTCTGACACGCGGGAATGAGCTTGTGCAATGCGATTGTGCTCCAGTTTTGAACACCAACCCCCTCCAAACCCAATATTCCCAGCCTTCCCCCACCCCCAGTTGTTCAAGGGTGCTACCCACATTTTGGAAACACATTGAAAGCTGGGTTTGCCAGCCTCCAGGTGTGGCCTGGAGATTTCCCCCTTTCACAACTGTTCTCCAGACTACAGAGGCCAGTTCCCCCTAGATCAGTGATGGAGACCGAGTGCCCAAACTGCGACCCAAAACCCACTTATTTATCACAAAGTACCAACACGGCAATTTAACCTGAATACTGAGGTTTTACTTTAGAAACTTTATTTCTGCATTATCTTAAGATGATCCAAACAAAGTAAGGAAAGCAATCCCAAATGCTTTCATTTACTTAAAATTATTTGGCAGAGAATTTGACCTGCCAACCATTGCCTGGTAACTGGTTGCCACAGGGACAGCTGACTGCCTTGTGCATTACTGGGGGAGTAGCCACCTAGGACTGCCCTCCCCTTCCTCCTGGCGGTCCTTTTAAAACAGCATGTCCAGGGTGGTGGAGGTCTTTGTGGCACAAGTGCTAGGATTTATTCAAAAGGAAATGTTCACAAGCATGTTTTTTTAGCAGAGCACCAGACAGAGCAAGGGATTCAAAAAAAGGAAAGGGTAAAGTGCAGTCCCTCCCTCTATGTATGCCCCATTACCTTCAAGCCTTCTTCAGGTGTGCAGGTCAGCATATGGCAATGGCCACTACCTCCAAACCTCAGTTATGAGTTCTGTCTGCTTTGATCAGCACCAAAGACCCTTGCCCCCCAGATTTTTATAATGTTTATTTCCCCTCCCATTGACCAGATCAGGCTGAGTCAAAGAAGCTTTTCCTGAAGTCTTCAGGAGTTTCTTCCTAAAGTCTTTCTAGTACTCCATTCCTCCAAATCTCTGTTCCCTGCTTGGAGGGAACAGGGCCATCCCATTGTCTCTAGCTAGACCTATTCACATTTCTTTAAAAAGGTGGCTGAGGCGAGGATGGAAAAGCAATTCAAAGCTGCTAAGGCTGCTAACCTCCAAGTGGGGCTAGAGATCTCCTGGAATTGCAACTCATCGCCAGATGATGGAGGTTAGTTCAACTGGAGAAAATGGCTGCTGTGAGGCGTAGACTCAGTGGGTGTTATACCTTGCTGAAGTCCTTCCTGTTGGCAAAGTGTAGCTATGCAGTAAAGCGGAGCACAAGCTATTTAAAGAATAAAGTCAGTTTATTAAGAAAAGAACAAACTTTGTGAGAAAGAAGAGAGAGAGAGAAAAAGAAGTCTAACTAGCTAGCTAGGAGGGAGTCAGTAAGGAAGAGATCTCAACAGGAGCAGGATAACCCACAGGAGACAGGAAGGAGACCGTTCGAAAATAGTAGGAAGTCCCTAATCACACTATGCTAACTAATTGTCCCCTCTGCTGCCCCCTAGAGGATGTTCTTGTAATTTTCCTTATCTATGCACGATAGACCTTGCAGATTCCAATACTTCCTGCAACCTCACCCTCACCAGGTTCCACCCCCCAAATTTTCACCCCAGGACTGGAAACCCTGGGGGCTTCAGAGTGAATCTGCAGCCCACTAGTGAGGCAAAGAATGCCCCTAGGGCCATTTGGATAGTTCCAGGCAGATGAATTCCATCTGAGGAGAATGAGAGTCAGGGTTGCCCACTCTGGGTAGGGTTGCCAGGTTTGGGTTGGGAAATTCCTGGAGATTTTTTGGGAGGCGGAGCTTGGGGAAGGGTCCTCTGTGAGATATTACACCATAGAGTTTATTTATTTATATTTATTTATTTATACATTCAACTTTATTTCCCGCTCGAACCCCTTGTCAGGGGGTCTCTGAGCGGCTTACAATTCGGTGCTAGTCACCATTTTACTACCCTAACTATGGCCACATATATTTGTAAGGGCCAGGAAAACCTACCGGCACCCCTATGGTGGTAGTTGGTCCTGTTGGTTCCGGCGGTTCCTCAGGCGGGGGGCCCTCCTTGATGTCTGGCGGCAACCTTCCTCTCTCGAGGCGCGCGACTCCCATCTCCTTCCAGTTTACCTTCTAGAACAGCCATTTTCTCCAGGGGAACAGTGTGGAGATCAGTTGTAATTCCAGGAGATCTCCAGCCACCACTTGAAGGTTGGCAACTGTGGGTTGTGAAAATCCTGGAGATTTGGGGGAGGGGCCTGGGGAGGGAGGGGGTTTGGGAAGGGGAGGGACTTCCGCAGAGTATACTACCATAGAGTCTATCCTCCCTAGCAGCCATTTCCTCTGGGGGGAACTGATCTCAGTTGTCTGAAGATCGGCTGCAATTCTGGCACATCTCCAGGTCTCAACTGAATGTAGGCAACCCCAGCTCAGAGAGGGCCTTTTGGTGTGGTGGTTAAGTGTGTGGACTCTAATCTGGGAGAACTGGCTCTGATTACCCACTCCTCCACTTGCAGCTGCTGGATGACCTTGGGCAAGCCGTAGTTCTCTCAGAGCTTTTCTCTCAGGAGGAGTCCTCAAGAGAGCTCTCTCAGCCCCGCCTACCTCACTGGGTGTCTGTTGTGGGCAGGGGAAGGGAAAGGAGTTTGTAAGCTGCTCTGAGACTCCGAGTGAAGGGCGGGGGATAAATCCAATCTCCTCCCCCTCCTACCCCCCCTCCTCCTCCTACCCCCAGGTCCGGCCCCAGCTTATTTTGCACCCTAGGCGAGGATCCCTTCTGGTGCCCCCCCCTGCGCCCACCAATTTTCAAAAATAAATGCATCTTAGGAAGAATGAAAAACACAAATAATCAAGAAACTCCCAGAGTACAGGGCCGGGTGCAGCTTGGTGCCCCTAAGGGCCGGCCCACTCTAGGCGATCGCCTAAGTTCACCTAGTGAGTGAGCCGGCCCTGCCTACCCCCCCTCCTTCTCTTCTTCTATTAAAAAACCCCCACCTCTGTGACAATTGTCCTTTTAACTTGACAACCGCCCTGGTTGCTGGCTCTGAAGTATACCGTCTACCTCCCCCAGTTTCCCCCACCAGCTCTCCGCCAGTATTTGTAATTCGTCCTAGCAGAACATCTCCTTCTTTTGCTTGTCTCCACATGTTTTATACATCAGTTCCTTGAACATCCAAGCGGACTTTGTTGAGATGTGCTTAGAGATTGATGTATGTGCGCTATTAATTGTATATATTATATACGGTGTATGAAGCACGCGGGGGAACGGGGGGAAACCTGATTACTTGAGGGCATCGGGCTTCTTTCAACCAATAATAATTTAACATCTCTATTAACCACCTTTTGATGTTCTCAGTGGAGGGGACAGACTCTTCTCTCTAAAAGGATGCATAATAAATTCCTATGAGATTATGCCGCAATTGAGTCGAAAGTCTATAATGCATAAGTGATGGAGCCGTGCGCCGGCCAGGAAGGGCCGCGCTTCCCCAAAAGGTCACATCGTTAGGTCTCGTGGGGCCACGTTATAGGCTCAGATGAGCCAGAACTTAAGTGCTGCAGGCAGGAGAGTCGAGGCTGGGTAGAAAGAGCCTTATCATGAATCCCACGTTCCGTATTCCTGTGCTTTAAGTAGGCGAGGAAGCTTGCCACATCCATCGACGTGTGCCTCAGATTTAAGGGAGGAGAGCGGCAAATCATTCCGGAACTGAAATGAACAATTAATGGGAAAATATTCTGGAGCTGTGATTATATACCCTAAATAAGAACATAAGAGAAGCCAATGTTGGATCAGGCCAATGGCTCATCTAATCCAACACTCTGTCGCACAGTGCCCAAAAATGACAGGTGCCCTCAGGAGGTCCACAAGTGGGGCCAGGACACTAGAAGCCATCCCACTGTTGCCCCCCCAAGCACCAAGAAGACAGAGCATCCCTTGCCCCAGACCAAGAGTTCCTATCTACACCTGGTGGCTAATTGCCACTGATGGACCTCTGCTCCATATTTGTCCATATTTATCTACGACAGGGGTCTCCAGCATTTTGAGCTGGCAGGCACCTTCAGAATTCTGATACCGATTGGTGTGTACAGCCACAAAATGGCTGCCGCAGTAGGGGGAGCCAGCCACAAAATGGCGACTGTGGCTTACTTTCAGTCATGCGATGGGTCGGCTGCTGCCAGAGCAACCTTTTCGAAAACCGAAGAACAAACCAGGAGAATCCGAGGCGACTCCAGCTGGCAGGACGGCCAGAGTGTCTTTTGAAATTATGTGTCTGTGCCACTTTGTCACGCTGATAGTTTAACAATGAAATCCAGCGCCCAGAGGGCCCTTACGTTCTTAAGACAGGAAACTGATGGAATGCGAAGTTCAGCGCTCAAACTGCCTCTCTCTCTTTCTCTCTCTCTCTCTCTTTTCCCCTTCCCCCACCCTCCGTAATATCGGCTAATGGGGAAAGAGATAAAACACATATGATGTGACACTGTCTTACCTCCTACGATTCCTTCAGGAGCGCTTGGCCTTTCCTTAATGAGGCTGCCACTTGTGATAATAAGATTCCAAAAGGTGTTTCTTCATTTGTTTATTTATCAGAGGGCATAATGGTTTAACATAATCTATGGGCTCAGTGCTGAGGAAACACAAAAAAGAAAGACATTTCCCCTTTCCGATCTCCTCTTTCTACCCCCTCCCCCCACATAAGGCCTCTACACTTGTTCAGGGGAAAAGGTGAGAAGAAGAAGAGGAGGAAGGAGGAGGAGATTGGATTTATACCCTGCCCTTCACTACCCAAAGGTGTCTCAGAGCGGCTTACAAACTCCTTTCCCTTCCCCTCCCCACAACAGACACCCTGTGAGTTAGGTGGGGCTGAGAGAGCTCTTTCCAGAACTGTTCTTGAGAGAACAGCTGTGTCAGAACTATGGCTTGCCCAAGGTCATCCAGCCGCTGCATGTGGAGGAGTGGGGAATCAAACCCGGTTCTCCCAGATTGGAGTCCATGCACTTAACCACTACACCAAACTGGCGCTCTCTCTCTCTGTCTCAGATCCTAGTCTGAGACTCCTTTGGATAGTGAAGGGCAGGGTATGTATCCAATCTCTTCTCTTCTCTCAAGGATCTTTTCTGGGATCTGTTTTGTTCACCATCTTTATCTTGGCAGTAGTATGTGTGAAAAGGATCTAGGGGTCTTAGTAGACCATACACTGAACACATGAGTCAGCAGTGTGATGAGGTAGCTAAAAAGGAAATTGTGATTCTGGGCTGTATCAACAGAAGTATAGTGTCCAGATCTCGTGAAGAGATGGTATCATTTTACTCTGTTGTGGTTAGACCTCACCTAGAGTATTGTGTTCAGTTTGGGGCACCACAATCTAAGAAGGCTATAGACAAGCTGGAACATGTCCAGAGGAGGGCAACGAGAATGGTGATGGGTCTGGAGACCAAGTCCTATGAGGAAAGGTTGATGGAGGTTGTATGTTTATCCTGGAGAGGAGATGATTGAGAGGTGATATGATAACCATCTTCATGTACTTGAAGGGCTGTCATCTAGAGGACGGTGTGGAGTTGTTTTCTGTTGTCACAGAAGGTTTGACCAGAACCAACGGGTTGAAATTAAATCAGAAGATTTTTTTCAGCTAAACATTAGGAAGAAATTCCTGACAGTTAGAGCAATTCCTCAGTGGAACAGGCTTCCTCGGGAGGTGGTGGGCTCTCCTTCTTTGAAGGTTTCTAAACAGAGGCCATCTGACAGCAATGCTGATTCTTTGAACTTTGGCAGATAATGAAAGAGTGGGCATGCCCAGGGAAACACTGATCACGATTTTGGGGTTAGGAAGCAATTTTTTCTCCAGGACAGTTTGACTGGAGATCCTGGAGGTTTTTTGTCATCTTCTGGGCATGGAACAGGGGTCACTGCAGGTGTGGAGGGGGAGGTATTTGTGGATTTCCTGCATTGTGCAGGGGGTTGGACTAGATGACCCTGGAATTCCCTTCCAACTCTATAATTATATGGCCCGTGTTTCTATGTTCAAGGTTGCAACGTGGGGATGACGCTGATGGGCACTTGGTTCAGGACAGACACAAGGAAACCCTTCTTTACACAGAGCATGATTAAAATGTAGAATTCACTGCCAGAGGATGTAGTGATGGCCACAAGCATAGACTGATTGAAAAGGGGATTATACAGTTTCATGGAGGATAGGTCTGTCAGTGGCTACTAGCCATGGTGACTGAGGGGAACTTCCACATTCAGAGGCACTAATCCTCTAAATCCCAGAGCCAGGAGGCAATACCAGGGGAAGGCCTCAGCCTCTGTGGCGTGTTGTTGCCCAGCCAGAACAACTGGTTGGCCACTGTGTGAGACAGGATGCTGGAGTAGATGGACCCTCACTGGTCTGATCCAGCAGGGCTCTTCTGATGTTCTTCTCAGGGGAAGACCTTGGCCTCTCTGCCCTGTTGTTGGCCCTCCAGAGGAACTGGTTGGCCCCTGTGTGAGACAGGATGCTGGACTAGATGGACCCTCACTGCTCTGATCCAGCAGGGCTCTTCTGATGTTCTTAGGCGACAGAAGGCTTTTTTTCCTGGATACTTCCAATGGTGGGTGTGGGTCATATCGCTCCAAACTTCAACTCTCCTTATTGTCGTTTCCCCACAAATCATTGCAAAACATGCTGACACTCCAGGGATACCAAATCGTCTCCATCATCTTTTGAACTCGATGGGTTTTGTTGTGTTTTGATTGTTCTAGCAACATATGCCGGGTGTCTTGAAACACAATTACTTCTGTATAATAAACGTGTTGATTTGATGATGTGACATTTTCAAGCAAGTGTGTTTAAGAGAGTTTATGTTTTCATAAGTTGCAATGAAACTCAATTATGAATGTGTAATAAGGCCCTTGATTGTTACACTTATACTTTTCTTGTATAATGAAGGCGGCAATTAGAATTTTGGTGGTTCTAGGGCTTAGAAAAATAAAAACCAGTATTTGCTTTGTTGACAAAAGATTCTTAACGATCAGGTTCTGGGGAATTTGTTTACCAAAAAGTTCAATAATTCAAACATATAATTAGATTTTTTAACAGATTCCTTTTTTTGTTGTTGTTCCCACTCACAACAATAACTTGGAGAGAAAAACAACTCGATTTAGATAAATGTGCTTCTAAATCAAGACAAAGAAACTAGGCAAGACACATGTCCAAATTAATGTTAGTCATCAACAGATCTATTTTTTTGGCAGATGAGACAAAAATGACATCTCTCACGGCGTCGTGGCACAAACATTTGCATCAGGAATGATTTTGAATCTCTCCATCCTGCTGTTCAGACCCTTTTGGATTTTGTTTCTCTCTTGTGCGAATCAAGATGCCTATATTATTCAGGCTGGTTGGAATAGATATAGACTACTGTACACAGTCAAGAGAAATGTGAAGAGCTTGGTGCTCCATCACTGGAGGTGGCCTGGCGAAGTCCTGAAAGGAAACGGATGGGGACCTGAGTGGACCATCACCACACCTCTTAGCAACTGCGTTTTGTGGACATCTATCAACAGGAGCTGCGGTGGCTCAAGTGGTTAAGACGCTGAACTGCAGGCTGTGGAAGGTCGGTAGTTCAGCAGTTCGAGACCCAGGTTGCTGCATGACGGGGTGAGCTCCCGTCTCTAGATCCAGCTCCTGCCAACCTAGCCGTTCGAAAGCAAGAAATTGCAAGTAGATCAATAGGTACCACTTCGGTGGGAAGGTAACAGCGTTCCATGCGCCTTGGTGTTTAGTCATGCTGGCCACATGACCACAGAAATGTCTTCGGACAGCGCTGGCTCTTCGGCTTTGAAACGGAGATGAGCACCACAACCCTAGAGTCGGACTTTACTGGCTTTCGAGCAAGGGAACCTTTACCTTTACTTTTTTATCAACTGTTACTCCTCTTAGTTTTCTGGACATTTATTAACTGTTAGGAATTAGTTGAACTGTACTGGACTATTAAATAGGTACCACTTCAGTGGGAAGGTAACAGCATTCCATATGCCTTGGTGTTTAGTCATGCCAGCCACATGATCATGGAAATGTCTTCGGACAGTGCTGGCTCTTCGGCTTTGAAACGGAGATGAGCACCACAGCCCTAGAGTCAGATTCAACTGGCTTTTGAGCAAGGGAACCTTTACCTTTACTATTGGACTATTTACGTTGGTGTCTTTGGAATGGATCTGAATCAATGCTCCCTCTAAGCTGTGGAGTCCTGTGAGCAGAAATTCTACTTTGTGAGCTACTGGCATTAAAGTTGTGAGCGAGTAATTTGGCTACTGCATAAATTAGTTTGCTCTGGAGCTGTCCTTCAAGAGCTAAGATGTGTGAGCCGGAGGCTAAAAAACTATGTGCTAGCTCATACTAACTCAGCTTAGAGGGAACACTGATCTGAATGGTTATTTAGAGTGCTGTTGTTCAGTCGCACAGTTGAGTCCGACTCTTCGCAACCCCATGTACCACATCACGCCAGGCCCTCCTGTCTTCCGCCATCCTCTGAAGTAGGCTCAATTTCATGTTCGTTGCATCGATGACACTGTCTAACCATCTCATCCTTTGCCATCCCCATCTTCTTTGACCTTCAATCTTTCCCAGCATCAGGGTCTTCTCCAGAGAGTGATCCCTTCTCATTTGGTGGCCAAAGTAGCTGAGCTTCAGCTTCAGGATCTGGCCTTCCATGGAACAGTCAGGGTTGATTTCTTTTAGGATTGACTGATTTGATCTCCTTGCAGTCCAAGGGACTCTCAAGAGTCTTCTCCAGCACCATAGTTCAAAAGAATCTATTCTTCGGCGCTCGGCCTTCCTTATAGTCCAACTCTCGCAGCCATACATGACTACTGGGAATACCATTTCTATGACCATACGGACTTTGGTTGACAGGGCGATGTCTTTGCTTTTTATTATGCTGAAAGTTCTGAATCAAGTGTCAAGGATTTTGGGGTAGAGTGTTACAGTTTCTGACTGTGTTGTTATACGCACAACCCTCTTTGCTGTACTTCCATTTATTTATTCTAGACCTTCAGGTGGAGGCTGGAGATCTCCTGGGTTTACAACTGATCCCACACTACAAAAATCGGTTTCTCAAAGGCAAATGGCTGCTTTGGGACATAAATTCCTGCT
>NW_015168107.1:13510-15290 GCF_001447785.1 Gekko japonicus
AGGAGTTTGTAAGCTGCTCTGAGACACCTTTGGGTTGTGAAGGGCGTGGTATAAATCCAATCTCTTCTCTTCTCTTCTCTCTTCTTCTTCTGTTAATGCATCCTAAGATTGCATTAGCTTTCTTCGCGGTCACATTGCACTGCAGGCTCATGTTTAGCTTGTGATCAACCAGAACACCCAGATCCCTTTCACATGAGCTGCTGTCAAGCCAAGTCCTTCCCATTCTATATCTGTGCCTTTGATTTTTTATACCTAAGTGTAGGACTTTGCACTTCATCCAAGGCCCAATTTTGGCATATTAGCCACCAACTTCCCAATAGTGTTCCGTCTAACCTGAGTGAGTGTGAGCTGGCTCACAGTTTTCTAGCCTCCGGCTCACACATTTTTGTCTTCGCTCTGGAAGGATGCCTCCAGAGCAAACTAACTGATGCAGCAGCCAAACCGCTCGCTCACAACTTTAACGCCAGTAGCTCACAAAGTAGGATTTTTTTTGCTCACAGGACTCAACAGCTTGGCGGGAGCGTTGCACAAGACCGTCCTGTCCAGTTCTGGCAAAGTCTTTTCTCCTCTTTTCTGCTTCCTTTCTTCCTTTCTGATTTTTTAAATCCCGGTTTGCAGCCAGCCCAGCTGCAAATCTCTGCTGACCGAGCGTCCCATTTAAGGCAATGAACCTTTTGCGCTTTTCCAGATGCTGCCGATGCGGCTGCCTGCGCCCGTGCGCTAAGCTGCCGGCAATCCGTCGAGGATATCGTTTTTTGTTTTAAAAGACCATTAAAGTGCATTTTCGCTCCCCGTTCTTTTTTCCCCCCAACTTTGGCTGGAGATGCGCGAGATAAAAGGGAAATAAAGATGCAATCAGTCTCTTTGTAAACCTCGCTTGATTTGCATGGGGGGGGAGCGGTGCCGGCTCCCCCGAAATTGGAGACCACAATCTTCCTCCCGCTCTTTAGAAGGAAACCTAAGCATTTTCCCCGTCGACGATTCTGAAGACGCAGCAGGTTAGGAGATATTCTTAAGCCTGCTCAATTTACTTTGCATAATATATTGATGGGGAGAGGGAGGTGGATGGGGAAAACTGCCCGAATGGAGTGGACTTGTAGCAAGTGCACAGTGAACCAGCTCTATGCATGGCCAAAAGGGGGGAGGGGAGCGACAATGCGCAGTGATTATGCATGGAACTCTACCCACCAAAGTTTGTGACATGATCCAAATTAACAGGGGGGGGGGAGCGACAATGCGCAGTGATTATGCATGGAACTCTACCCACCAAAGTTTGTGACATGATCCAAATTAACAGAGACAAATCAGCACATTGGAGAGCTCCGCCGGCAATCAAGGGACCCTGGAAACTCTATCAAGAGAGCCAAAAATATGCTACCAGATGAGAACATGGATGGATACATTATTTTAAATATATCCCTCTCCTCCTTTCATAGCACAGAGCGAGGAAGGTGTGATCTGTCACCGAGACAGACCGGCACCTGGCTACCGGGGACGGAAATCAGCAGCATCGGGCAGAAGTTCAGTTTTCTAGCAGCCACCAGGGAGAAGAGTTCCAGGCAGTTGGGGCCCATCAAGCTGTGCCAGATCATTGGCCTATTGAGTTCAGAGGCAGCCAGCCACTAAATCCCAGTGCCAGGAGGCAACATCAGAAGAAGGCCTCAGCCTCAATGCCCTGTTGTTGGCTGTTCAGAGGAACTGGTTGGCCACTGTGTGAGACAGGAGACTGGACTAGATGGACCCTCACTGGTCTGATCCAGCAGGGCTCTTCTGATGTTCT
>NW_015168107.1:15909-22283 GCF_001447785.1 Gekko japonicus
CACACTTAACCACTACACCAAAATGGCAACATCAGAAGAAGGCCTCAGCCTCAATGCCCTTTGTTGGCTGTTCAGAGGAACTGGTTGGCCACTGTGTGAGACAGGATGGTGGACTAGATGGACCACTGATCTGATCCGGCAGAGCTCTTCTAATGTTCTTACCGGGGGAAGGTCTCAGCCTCCCTGCCCTGTTGTTGGCGCTCCAGAGGTACTGGTTGGCCACTGTGTGAGACAGGGTGCTGGACTAGATGGAACACTGATCTGATCCGGCAGGGCTCTTCTGATGTTCTTACCAGGGGAAGGTCTCATCCTCTAATGCCCTGTTGTTAGACCTCCAGGGGAACTAGTTGGCCCCTGTGTGAGACAGGATGCTGGACTAGATGGACGACTGGTTTGATCCAGCAGGGTTCTTCTGATGTTCTCATGTTCAGATACTTGAGAGCATTTAGGTGATTACCTAAATCGATCGGTTATTTGAATTCAGCTGTTTTGCTTTCCATCAATCCCTTGAGCAGAAGCCTTTTAGAACTTTTCTTAGGGGAAATGTGTTGAGCTCCCCTGCAAAATTCCGCTCACCGTTTCCAAATCCGTTCCTTTTTACTTCCATGTGTTGCCTAAAGAGGGACCTCCATGGCAATTTTTTTGCTTTCGACCAAGATCCAGTCAGGATATTGGAAAGGATGTGCATCAAAGGCGAGCACTTTTAATAAAGTAACAAAGTAATAAAAGAGCTTTAATAAAGGGAACAGGACTGTGGATTACACTGCTGTGTGTAGCATATATTACCTCTCTGCTGTACGCTTCATCGTGTTCTTGCTATGTTGTTTTCTATATAATTCAATTTTTCGGCACTGTCAACGCATCCCGTCTAATCCTCACGCCTTGTTTCAGATTTTGATAATCCTAGTCCTATTACTTTGTTTATCAGGTGTCTTGTTCTATCAATTGCATGGCCTTACGTGCCATAATCTGCCTTAAGTCTCCGAGAGAAAGACAGAATTTCAATGATGGAAATAAATAAATAAAATAAGTAAGACGAGCAGAAGCATGCTTGGTAGCTGTGTTTAATTTAATCTCTCTCTCTCTCTCTCTCTCTCTCTCCCTCCCTCCCCCCCCTCTCTCCCCCTCTCCCTCTCCCTCACACAAGGTTGGTGATAAAATTAAAAACATCACAAGGATAAGTCCATGGAGCCAGATAGCAATGCTGTTGCATATTGGCAGCCTTGGGACACTCTTAAGAGACTCCAAGCATCGACACAAATGTAATTTCCTCATAGCCTCATGAGAGCCAGTTTGGTGTAGTGGTTAGGAGCGCGGACTGTAATCTGGGAGAACCGGGTTTGATTCCCCACTCCTCCACATGCAGCTGCTGGGGCGACCTTGGGTCAGTCACAGTTCTCTCAGAGCTGTTCTCTCAAGAGCCATTTCTGTCATGCACCATATCTCTCACACTTATTCAAATTTGTGTTGGAGGAAATGTGGTGAACATGGTTTAAGCCGCTCTGAGACTCCTTTGGGTAGTGAAGGGTGGGGTACAAATCCAATCTCCTCCTCCTCCTCCTCCTTCTTGTCTTGTCCAAAATTAAATTTTGCTCCTGACCTTCCTGAGCCAACAATATTTCTTGCCCTCCATTTTAAGGCATGCCTGTTTCCTACTTCATGAACATGCATGAAGTGGCCTTCTACTGACACCATCTGTCTATCAAGGTCAGTATTGTTTACTCAGACTGGTCAGCAGCTTGCCAGGTTGCTGAGGTCTTTCACATGATCTCACGTCTGGCCCTTTTCACCTGGAGACACCAGGGATTGAACCTGGGACCTTCGGCGTGCCAAGCAGAGGCTCTGCCACTACGCCATGGCCCCTTCCCAATGCAAGGTGAGGGTGTAGTCTAGCAGGAGTAGGCCAGGCACTTTCTGTGGCCCAGCAAATGAGAAGAGGACAAGGTGTGGCTATATAATTATTTATGATGATGAATTGTCACAGTCAGATATTTGACTGGTGGAAGGTGTTCTACAATTCAAGATCGAGACACGTTCTTGGGGAATGCAGAGGTATTGAATCATAGAATCATAGAGTTGGAAGGGACCTTGCAGGTCATCTAGTCCAACCCCCTGCACTCTGCCGGAGCATAGCTGAAAGATAGCCCTACATACCTACAACATACCCGAAAGATGGTCATCCAGCCGCCGCTTGAGAACGTCCAGTGAAGGAGCATCCACCACCTCCCGAGGCAGCCTGTTCCACTGCTCAACCACTCTGACAGTTAGGAAGTTTCTCCTGATATTTAGCCGGTAACAACTCCCTTGTAATTTCCACCCATTAGATCTAGTCTTGCAATTTGGAGCAAGAGAGAATAGATCTGCTCCATCTTCTACATGACAGCCCTTCAGATACTTGAAGACTGCAATCGTGTCCCCTCTAAGCCTTTTCTTTCCCAGGCTAAACATTGTCTCAAAATTCTTGCTGTTCCATGCAACTCTATGTTCTGGAACTGAGCTTGTGCTATTTATTCAACGCCCAGAATGTCCAGGTGTTTCTTGAGACTTCTAGACACTGCTCAAAGGGCTCCAGTCATAACTGGCATGACAGTAACCGTATCCTCCCAGAGGCATTCTAACTATTTGTAAGTCTTGGTATTTGTGATCTTCTCCTGTTCTTTCTTTTCTATTCCGCTGTCTCCTGGGATTGCCATGTCAATAATCCAAAGGCTACTTCTCTCTCTTTTTTCTACAGTTGTGATATCAGGGGTGCTATGCCCCAGGTGTTTATCTGTTTGCAATTGAAAGTCCCAAAGAATCTTTGTTTCACAGTTCTCCATGATCTTGTCTGCTCTGTGCTCCCATTAGTTTCTGGCTGATGGGAAGTCATGCTTCTTGCAAAGAGTCCAGTGCAACGTAGCTGCAGCTCTATCGTGATGTTCCTTATAGTTTGTTTGAGCAATCGTACTGCAGGCACTGGCCATAACAACATAAGAGAAGCCAATGTTGGATGAGGCCAATGGCCCATCCAGTCCAACACTCTGTGTCACACAGTGGCCAAAAATACCAGGTTCTATCAGGAGGTCCAGAAGTGGGGCCAGGACACTAGAAGCCCTACCACTGTTGCCCCACCCAAGCACCAAGAATACAGAGCATCCCTTGCCTCAGACCAACAGTTCCTATCTATACCTTGTGGCTAATAGCCACTGATGGACCTCTGCTCTATATACTTATCTAATTCCCTCTAGAAGCTGTCCAGGCTTGTAGCCGCCACCATCTCTGAATCTTGGCTTTCATATTATTTGTTTCCAGTGCAGCTAGAATGAGTCCTTCTGTTTCTTCCTTCAAGTGCCCATTTTGTAGCCACTTCAAGGTGTTTTCACGATCAGCTTTGTTCTCATTGACTTTCAAGTATTGCCCATGCAAGTGGGTTTCCTTACGGTTGTCAAAGGGATGGTGATGATGATGGCAATTACAAAATTTATATCCTGCCTCTCTGCCCTCACTGGGGCCACCAAGGCAGCTAACCAATTAAAATTAATCTCTACAGTAAAACCATAGAGATTTCTGAAACTCCTAGAGTGTCATGACACCACTTCCTGATTTGAAACAATAAAAAAAATCATGCCTTTAAAACCAAACAGAAACAGATCAGTCAAACAACTGAAACAAAAGGGGAACTTTGCATACCAGAACTGCATTAAAATATGGGGCAGGAAGGAGGGATCACCGAGGGAACACCGTTGACGAAAGATGGAAGCAGAAGAGGACAGGCCTTCTCTTCTTTTAAGCTGCAGGCTTTTTGTTGCAGTAGCTGAATATCAGCTACTGTCAGCTATGCTGCCAAGGGGATTGGGGAGATCTGTTGACTACTAATTGCCGCGGCATTCTTTCTGTGCTTCTTCGCTGCTGTAATGCTTATCTCTAAGTTGTGCAGGTGGTGTGATGTCTAGCTTCAGTGGAACCGTGGGAGAGAGGTTGTTTCCCAGCTTCAGCGCTAACGGCCTGAGCTCCTTCTCCCGTGCGCAGGAGTATGGCTAATTGGCCAGGGCAGTGGGGGAGGGGTGCATACGAATACCCTATATCCTATTATGTCCGATGGGCAGCCGCCATTTTTAACAGTGCCTATGTTAATGCATCTATAGCTCTTCAATAAAGTATTACCTTTCCTGATAAGTGTGTACTACGTTGTTGGCTGTGGGTTCTGACAGCTACCCACATAATGAGCAAAGACCCTTCCAAATCTGTGATTCTGTCTTCTGGCTTCCAACCATGCACAAGAGAAGAAGAAGAGATTGGATTTATACCCCGCCCTTCACTACCCAAAGGTGTCTCAGAGCGGCTTACAAACTCATTTCCCTTCCCCTCCGCACAACAGACACCCTGTGAGGTAGGTGGGGCTGAGAGAGCTCTGACAGAAACTGTTGTTTTTCAAGAACAGCTTGTTATCAGAGCTACGGCTTGCCCAAGGTCATCCAGCCAGGTGCAAGTAGAGGAGTGGGGAATCAAACCCAGTTTTCCAAGATTGGAGTCCGTGCACTTAACCACGACACCAGACTGGCTCTACACCAAACTGATGTATCATCCAAACCATTTATTAACTAGTGTTGTCACTTACCTGGTAATTGTAGGAGACCTTTTTGTCCCTTGCTCTCACTCAATGGAGTGGTAGGGGGGAATGGGGAGAAGAGCAGCCTGGAGGTCATTTCCTATTTCAGCACAGGAAATGATATAATAAGACTCTAGGGATTTTTAAAAAAAATATGGTAAAAACATAGAGATTTCTGAAATCGCTAGAGTGTCGTGACACTACTTCCTGTTTGGAACAGGAAGTGATGCCATGGCACGCTCAGATTTTTTTTAAAAAAAAATCTTTATGCTTTAACCGTAGAGATTTTGAAATTCCTAGTGTGTCCTGATGGCATCCCTAGTGTTAACTGATACGAACCATCCCCAGGCCCATGTGTGAACAAGCCTGTGGAGGAAGGTGGTGCTGAAGCTCTGAGTTGGTGGTTACCAGCCCTCTCCTGAAGCATGCTTTCTTTGCAAGTGATGTACCTGTGTGTGAACAGTGCTTAAGAGTGCAGTGTGGATGAATTACCTGATCCTTCCTAATGAGAAAATCGTTTAGATATTAAGTCTGCAGAGGGAGACATTCTTAGACTCCGACTCCTTGTGAATTGCTGTAAACAGGGGTCTTGGAGACTTGGGGAAGAGGATATTTGCAGTTGGGGAGATCCCCTTAACATTGGTGGAAAACCGCTCACCGTGGGCCATTGAGGCCCAATCACCTGTTCATTTCCCCCCCTCCCTTTGTCCTAATTAATTTAATTAAGTTTAACTTCCAAAGTGGTGTGAAGAAGCAGTGCCCCGGGTGATTAACCGATCCCATATCAGAGTGTTTTCACAAACACATTTACTCTGATTAGTGTACACATTATTATGTAATTAAGTGGCTCACACAGAGGAATTTATTCGGGCCTCCTCGCCTCCAAACAAATAAAGCAACCCTCAGGTGTTGTTGTTTTTTCTGGAGGGGAGGAACCAGTAGAAGACTCACCTTCTAGGCCATGTGTCTGGTTGGACAAGCCAAGAACGAGGAAGTCGGTAGCTGCATCGCCGCTCCTTCCTATGTGCAGCCACTCTTCTTGATGCATTTGTTTCTCACTGTGATGCTCCAAAAACACAGATAGGTTTTATGGCAACGACGTCAGGGCTCCTCTTGTAGCAGGGACTCCTTTGCATATTAGGCGACACACCCCTAATGTAGCCAATCCTCCAAGAGTTTACAGAGCTATTCTTACACACTAACCAGGGCCGACCCTGCTTAGCTTCCAGTATCTGATGAGAATGTGCTGGTCTGGGCCATCCAGTTCAGGGCAGTCGAGCATAGATGGTTTGCCATTGCCTGCCTCTGCATAGCAACCCTGGATTTCCTTGGCGGTCTCCCATCCACACACTAACCAGAGCCGACCCTGCTTAGCTTCCAGTATCTGATGAGCATGAGCTAGCCTCGGTTGTCCAGGCCAGGGCAGACAAGCAGAGATGGTTTTCTGTTGCTTGCCTCTGCATAGCAACCCTGGATTTCCTTGGCGGTCTCCCATTCATGCACTAACCAGGGCCGACCCTGCTTAGCTTCCAGTATTTGATGAGGATGGGCTGGCCTGTGCCGTCCAGATTAGGGCAGATAAGCAGAGATGGTTTGCCCTTGCCTGCCTCTGCATAGCAACCCTGGATTTCCTTGGCGGTCTCCCATTCATGCACTAACCAGGGCCGACCCTGCTTAGCTTCCAGTATCTGATGAGAATGGGCTAGCCTTGGTTGTCCAGGCCAGGGCAGTCGGCAAACTACATATTATGGGCATCTCTGTGTCACCTGCACGGATTTTCAGATGC
>NW_015168107.1:22799-24862 GCF_001447785.1 Gekko japonicus
CGCGGCTGCTCTTAAAGGGGAAACGCCGGCTCCTTTAAGTGCAAGGAACTGCCGTTTCTGGAGATCCAGCGCGCGGGCGGGTGGGGGGGGTGGCGGATGTCCCCAAAGTGATGTCATCAAGTCGGGGATGCCCCGCCCCCTCCAGGAACACCCCCAAAGTCCCCCGCTGGGGGAGGAAGATGGTCTTGGCAACCCTAACCAGGGCTGACCCCACTTAGCATCCAAGATCTGACAAGGGAGCAGCGGGACTTCATCTCTGATTCGGCTGCAGCCGAACATGGGAGGTGCTCAAAGTTAAACATGTTCTTAAGAGTTTTATGGGAGCGCTCATCTCTACCTAGCCAAGAGAACCGAGGCCGGGACCATCTCTAGACTGTACCTGGCATTTTATTAGGCGTGACTCCCCGTATTTCAGCATTCTCTGCCGGCTTTGATAGCGGGTCATAAATTGCAGTCACCATCTGATGAAGCAACGAGATTTGCTTTATGCCTCATTGGTCTCTCCCTCTCTCCCCCTCCCCCCCTTCCTTGTGCATTAGAGGCTGGAATGAGCAAATACCTGATGGTTCTTCGAAGTTCGGTTGGGGAGACTTCTCCCAAAATCATATAAAATTGATTGCAGGGATCCTTGTCCCTATGAAGGCCTTTTTTTATAGGGTCAGAGTTAATATTACAACCATCCTTGTAACGATCAGTATGCCCACAAATTTATGAACATCTCTGGAGCAGGGGAAGTTCATAGCGGCATTAAAACATTTACAATTCGGAACAATCTCTTGGGCGCGCTCTAAAGTATCTCCTTCTGTGGTGTTCAGATTTTGGGCCATTTCTATGCATGCTGCAGGTGTTGTTTCCCCATTTAAAGACCACCCCAGTCATATCCCCTCTGAACCCCTTACATATCATCACTATATTACATTAATCTTGGCACCAACCTTTTTTTTAAAAGTTATCAATTTGCTTTGCTTTTTTAAAATCTAAGAAAGAAAAAGAAGAGGTGGTGGAGGAGGAGGAGGAGGAGGAGGAGATTGGATTTACGCCCCACCTTTCACTACCTGAAGGAGTCTCATAGCGGCTTAAAATCTCCTTTCCCTTCCCCTCCCCACAACAGACACCCTGTGGGGTAGTTGGAGCTGAGAGAGCTCTTTTGAGGACTGCTCCTGAGAGAACAGCTCCAAAATTACTTGCGACTGACCCTAGGTCACACTAGCAGCTGCATGTGGAGGAGTGAGGAATCAAACCTGGTCCTCCCAGATTAGAGTCCACACTCTTAACCATATCCCACAGTCGAAATTTGCCTGTTCAGCCAGCCTTCCCTGTGAGTTGTTGATCTGCCATCAAAGACCTCAACAGCACACACGAAGCTGTGTTCTACTGAATCAGACCCTTGGTCCATCAAGGTCAGTATTGTCTACTCAGTTTGGCAGCAGCTCTCCAGGGTCTCAGGCAGTGATCTTTCACTGGTAATTTCAACTGGAGATGCTGGGGACTGGACCTGGGACCTTCTGCATTCCAAGGAGATGCTCTTCCACTGAGCCACAGCCCCTCCCCCAATGCACATCTCCATCTCCACGGCAATGCTCATGGGAGTAGCTCAACTCATGAAGATGCAAAATTCAAATTACTGGGCCTCCACCCTTGTAAGGCTCCACCCCCAAATCTCCAGGAATTTCTCAACCCAGAGTTGAAGAAGAGGAAAAAAGAGATTGGATTTATACCTCACCCTTCACTACCCGAAGGAGCCTCAGAGCAGCTTATGAAGAAGAAGAAGAAGAGGAGAAAATATTGGATTTATACCCCACGCCTTCACTACCTGAAGGAGCTTCAGAGCAGATTAAGAAGAAGAAGAAGAAGAAGAAGAAGAAGAAGAAGAAGAAGAAGAAGAAAAGATTGGATTAATACCCTGCCCTTCACTACCTGAAGGAGCCTAAGAGCAGCTTATGAAGAAGAAGAAGATAAAATATTGGATTTATACCCCACCCTTCACTATCCAAAGGAGCCTCAGAGCAGTTTATGATGATGATGATGATGATGATGAAGAAGAAGAAGAAGAAGAAGAAGAA
>NW_015168107.1:25701-39652 GCF_001447785.1 Gekko japonicus
GAAGAAGAAGAAGAAGAAGAAGAAGAGAAAAGATTGGATTTATACCCCGCCCTTCACTGCCTGAAGGAGCCTCAGAGTGGCTTATGAAGAAGAAGAAGAAGAAGAAGAAGAAGAAGAAGAAGAAGAAGAAGAAGAAGAAGAAGAAGAGAAAAGATTGGATTTATACCCTGCCCTTCACTACCCAAAGGAGCCTCAGAGCAGCTGAAGAAGAAGAAGAAGAGAAAAGATTGGATTTATACCCCGCCCTTCACTGCCTGAAGGAGCCTCAGAGTGGCTTATGAAGAAGAAGCCCAATCTTCGACTGCATGACTCTGCCTACCAAGATTGATGGGAGCTGTAGTTTTAATGACCTCCCAAATCGAAGGGAGAAGCTGATGAAACTTCGGTTTCCGTCACACGAAGAAAGCCAGTAAATACTGAGCCCAGGTCAATGGCAGTCGCTGGGTCGCCGCCTATATGGTGACGACGGCTGTCAACTGTACTGATGCAAATACATGAGAAACACAACACTTTTTTCAATTGTGAACGAATAATCAATTGAAGGATGTGGAGTGCTCGGTTTGAGAAAATGGGCACAGCAAGGACATGATTTATGATGCTGGAAGCATCGTTGGACAGAGTTGGTTGATGGAGCATGTGGTGAAGTTCTGCCGGAGACCCCACAAGTCAGCCCTTCAGGGTCCACTATGAATTTGAATTCTGAAATGGAGGAGCCAAGACAGTTCTCACTTGATCGTCCTGTGCACAGAGAGGAGACTCCTACACCAAATGGCTTACACCAGGGGTGTCGAACTCATTTGTTACGAGGGCCGGATCTGACATAAACAAGACCTTGTTGGGCCGGGGCCATGTGTGTCATAAAATGTAATGCCAGGTAGTGGAGATATAAACTTTATAAAGGACACAGACACAAAGGAGGGGTTTTTTTTACTTAAAATAAAAACATGCGTAAAACATCAGTGTCTGAGAACTCACACCTCTTGCTCTGAATTATGGCATCAAAATGTCTGTGCTGTTGCAATCCTGAGTATGCTGTTCAGGTGTGTATCTGTAAGCTGCAAACCTGCGATGACGCAGCAGCAGCAGAACTGGAAGAAGAAACAGAAGACAGCCAGTTCCACTGCAGGCCTGATAGAAGCTCTCCGGGGGCCTCATCCGGCCCCCGGGCCACATGTTTGACACCCTTGGCTTACAACATGACACTAAAAGCATGAACATAAAGGATATCATAAACTATTATCTTTCTGCATCTTGCATAAACAGGTAAACTCCATCCTGAATCTTTGAAATGACAAGTAGCATGGTTAAGAGGAAGTCACATAATTCCTCTATACCCAGGTTCCCCCTCCCCCGAAACCCATTTCTTTTTTCTTCTTTTCAGGAATTTGGATTTCCATTTCGATCATGTTCATTTTGTCCAAAAGAGAAATTCAAAGGGAGGGGGGACAGGAAGGTAGGGTGTACAAAATTTCAGAATGCAATTCTGCAGATGTTCAGAAGAATAATAGAATCATAGAGAAGAAGAGGAGGAGGAGGAGGAGGAGGAGATTGGATTTGTACCCTGCATTTCACTTGGAGTCTCAGAGCAGCTTACAAACTCATTTCACTTCCCCTCCCCTCCCCACAACAGACACCCTGTGAGGTAGGTGGGGCTGAGAGAGCTTTGAGAGAACTGTCCTTGAGAGAACAGCTCTGACAGAACTATGGCTTGCCCAAGATCATCCAGCAGCTGCAAGTGGAGGAGTGGGGAATCAAACCCGGTTCTCTCAGATTAGAGTCCATGCACTTAACCACCACACCAAACTGGAAAGGACCTTCAGAGTCATCTAGTCCAACCCCTGCACAATGCAGGAAATCCACAAATACCGTCCCTCGCACCCCCAGTGTCCTCTGCTCTATGTCAAACTCTGCTCCGCTTAGTTTGTCATGGCTGTGGAGGGGGAAGGAACATTCCTTAGGGGAGTGAATGCTGAGTGTGTGAATCGGGCTATTGTAGGAGCTGTAACTTTTCCTGAAGAAGCCTTCCTCCCAGAGGAATGTCCTTGAAGCCTTTGGTGCCAGCTTGCTAGGCTAGTTAGTGGGATCGTATATTTCCCAGACGGAGGGGTTGGACCACACAATGGCTAGGCAGGATGGTCTGCAATGTGTGATTGGTTACTCATGTCAATGGGGCCCTATATCTATAACTGTAAATGTACCCACCAAAACTCACAATTCTTACACAGTACTATTCTGGTCTGGATCATGTCTATTCCTCAATGAACAAATCACTGCCAAGTAGAGTGTTGTTGAAAGTAACTACCGGTAGTCTAGGATCCTGACACTCTATGCCCCAAAGAGGGCAAAACACACACACACACACACACACAAAACCAGGAGAACAATTGCTTCCTGACCCCATCTTCCTGAAGAGGGTTGGGAAGGCAACAACTTCCCAAACCTTCCTGTGAGTGTGTGGAGTGCCATCAACACAATTCCAACATAGGGCAACTTTATGAATTAATGTCCTCCAAAAAGTCCTACTTGCTCAGGTCTTGCAAACTGAGGGCCCCTGTGGCTTCCTTGATCGAGTCTGTCCATCTCATGTCAGGTCTTCTTCTTCCCTTCCTGCTGCCTCCAACATTTCCTAGCATTATTGTCTTTTCCTTTGACTCTTGTCTTGTCATGATGTGACCAAAGCACGATAGTCTCAGTTTGGTTCATTTTAGCTTCTAGGGAGATGTCAGGTTTGATTTGATCAAGAACCCACTTCTAGAACCCATTTGTCCTTTGGGTGGTCCACAGTATCCATAAATCTATCCTCCGACACCATATTTCAGGCATGTCCAACAGGTAGTGATCTACTTTTTCCAGGACAAAAGTGCCGGTGATCTACCACCATGAAAATAAAATTTCAAATTAGTTTCAAATTAGCTTTTAACCCACTAAAGTTGGGTTCCACTACCCCCCCTCCCCAATTTATAATGCACCTCCTGTCAGGAGACCAAGTGGGACTGGTGATCTACGTCTGAACCCCTCGCAATCTACTGGTAGATCGCAATCTACCTGTTGGACATACCTGCCATATTTCAAAGGAATCAACTTTCTTCCAGTCTGCTTTCTTCAAACCTTCCCACCCTTTTGCTAGAGCAGCCTGTGGTGTGTAAAGTCATAAGAACATAAGAGAAGCCAGTGTTGGATCAGGCCAATGGCCCATCTAGTCCAACACTCTGTCACACAGTGGCCAAAAATACCAGGTGCCATCAGGAGGCCCAGTAGTGGGGCCAGGACACCAGAAGCCCTCCCACTGTTGCCCCCACAAGCACCAAGAATATAGAGCATCACTTGCCCCAGACCGAGAGCTCCTATCTATACCTTGTGCCTAATAGCCACTGATGGACGTCTGCTCCATATGTTTATCCAGTTCCCTCTTGAAGCCGTCCATGCTTTTAGCCACCACCACCTCCTGTAGCAGTGAATTCCAAGTGTTAATCACTCTTTGGGTGAAGAAGGACTTCCTTTTACCCTTTTCTAATCAGACTGCTCAGCAATTTCATTACTGAGTGCCCACGAGTTCTTGTATTGTGAGAAAGGGAGAAACAGACTTCTTTCTCTACCTGCTCTGTCCCATGCATAATCTTATCAACCTCGATCATGTCACCCCTCAGCCCTCGTTTCTCCAATCTAAAGAGCCCCAAGCGCTTTAACCTTTCTTCAAATCTGGCAAACCGGGTTTTATTCCCTACTCCTCCACTTGCACCTGGCTGGATGACCTTGGGCAAGCCATAGTTCTGATAAGATCTGTTCTTGAAAAAGAGCAGTTTCTGTCAGAGCTCTCTTAGCCCCACCTACCTCACAGGGTGTCTGTTGGGGGGAGGGGAAGGGAAAAGGAGTTTGTAAGCCGCTCTGAGACACCTTTGGGTAGCGAAGGGCTGGGTATAAATCCAATCTCTTCTCTTCTTCTCTTCATAGGGAAAGTGCTCCAACCCTTTTATCGTTCTAGTCAACCTCCTCGGCACTTTTTCCAATGCTATAATGTCCTTTTTGAGGTGTGATGACCAGTCAATCCTATAGCCCCTGTAAGGGCCAAAGTTACAAAAGTCTGTATTAGAGTTGCCAGGTCCGCCCCGGATACTGGTGAGGGGAAGGGTGGCCAGATCCAGGTTGGGAAACTGCTGGAGATTTGGAGGTGGAGCCTCGGAAGGACAGGGTCTTCGGTGGGGTCCAGTGCCACAGACTCCACCCTCCAAAGCATCCATTTTCTCCAGGGGAACTGATCTCTGTAGTCTGGAGATGAGCTGCAATTCTGAGGGATCCCCAGGTCCCACCTGGAAGCTGGCGCCCCTAGTGTACATGAGGGATATTACAGAAATCAACACAGGAAAAAAGAAAATGGAAATTATCATTTTGGCGGAGAGAAGGAGAAAAGGAGGCCCCAATGGCTAAACCTGAAAAAAAGTGAATTTCAGGAAAAAGAAATTCCACTCCCCGCAACAACATACAATCAGACGTTGATCCTTCCTTACTAATATATATCGATACAGCCGCAGTGTTCCCTCTAAGCTGAGTTAGTGTGAGCTCACTCACCGTTTTTTAGCCTCCGGCTCATACACTTCTGTCCTAGCTCAGGAAGGAGAGCTCCAGAGCAAACTGATTTATGCAGCAGCCAAGTCGCTCGCTCACAACTTTAATGCCACTCGCTCACAAAGTAGAATATTTCCTCACAAGACTTCACAGCTTCGAGGGAGCGTTGGATACAGGTATCGGATTTGCAAAGGGCACCCACTCGGTTACATAGATAGGAATCAGTCCGAGTCATGTAGAAGGAGTTCCAACCCCTTTCAGTCCCTGAGAAAGACAATGGTTCCTTAACAAGACACAAATTCAAACTGATAAGAATTTACAGAATGTCTCAAAGCACCATGCATCAGCGGTAATGATGCCTCCACGTTCTTGGCCTGTGTGTCCTTCCCTGCAGGATGAGCCCTTTCTTTTCTGTTTGGCCTGGACTCCCCCCCCCTTTATTCTTAAAGAGCCGAGTTGGAGCCGCATTCTTCAGGCGATTCTGAGAACACCCCGGTGTGAATCAATGTTGAAATAAGAACAAATACAGTCCCAACAAATGGGACGGGAGTGATCAGGTCTCCTTGCAGGAGAGACAGAATTATGTTTGCCGAGGGCTAACTCCTTGGGGAGGGAGGATTGATTCTCCGTGATTGATGAGTCGGCACCTGAATGCCGACTCATCAATTCCCTCAAGTTAATGACCCTGACAGCATCAAGATAACTCCCCCCCCCAAACTCAGAGATAGACCTCGCCTGGTCCCCAGCCTCCAATTCAGATTAGTGGTTAAGTGTGCGGACTCTAATCTGGGAGAACCGGGTTTGATTCCCCACTCCTCCACATGCAGCTGCTGGATGACCTTGGGCAAGCCATAGTTCTGTCAGAGCTGTTCTTGAAAAAGAGCATTTTCTGTCAGAGCTCCCTCAGCCCCGCCTACCTCACAGGGTGTCTGTTGTGGGGAGGGGAAGGGAAAGGGAAAGGAGTTTGTAAGCCGCTCTGAGACTCCAAGTGAAGGGCAGGGTATAAATCCAATGTCTTCTTCTTCTCTTCTGCTTCATGAACACAGGTGAAGAAACCAGAGCAGTCTCTTGAAATAAGGGAGAAGTGGAAAGTTGGGTTATAAATGAACATAAGAACATCAGAGACGCCAATGTTGGATCAGGCCAAAGGCCCATCCAGTCCAACACTCTGTATCACACAGTGGCCAAAAATACCAGGTGCCCTCAGGAGGTCCAGCAGTGGGGCCAGGACACTAGAAGCCCTCCCACTGTTGACCCCCCCAAGCCCCAAGAAGACCGAACATCCCTTGCCCCAGATGGAGAGTTCCTATTTATACCTTGTGGCTAATAGCCACCGATGGACCTCTGCTCCATATAAGAACATACATATGAAGAGAAGCCGATGTTGGATAAAGGCCAAAGGCCCATCCAGTCCAACACTCTGTCACACAGTGGCCAAAAATACCAGGGGCCATCAGGAGGTTCACCAGTGGGGCCAGGACACTAGAAGCCCTCCCACTCTTGACCCCCCCCCAGCACCAAGAAGACAGAGCATCACTTGCCCCAGAGTCCCTATCTATACCTTGTGGCTAATATCCACTGATGGATCTCTGCTCCATATGCTTATCCAATTCCCTCTTATAAGAACATAAGAGAAGCCAATGTTGGATCAGGCCAAAGGCCCATCTAGTCCAACACTCTGTATCACACAGTGGCCAAAGATACCAGGTGCCATCAGGAGGTCCACCAGTGGGGCAAGGACACTAGAAGCCCTCCCACTGTTGCCCGCCCCCCAAGTACCAAGAAGACAGAGCATCACAAAATGGACAGAGCAAAATGGATATTGCTCTATCGAGAGATAGGAGAACAAACCGCATTACACAAACAGAGAGACCAGAGGGCAAAGAGGAGGCACAGAAATGTCAACTTGCCTGTGTCTCCTTCACATTATTTGCCCTAGGCAGGGTGGATCACTGGGTGTTGATTTCTCCAGTGAGACCCTTAAGAGGGGCCATGGATCGGTGGCAGAGCATCTGCCCATCACATAGACGGTCCCGGGTCCAATCCCTGGCATCTCCAGTTTAAAAAACCCTGGAAGCGGGTACTGTAAAACACCTCTGCCTGAAACCCTGGAGAGCGTCTGCCAGTCTGAGTAGTGGTTAAGTGCGTGGACTCTAATCTGGGAGAACCGGGTTTGATTCCCCACTCCTCCACTTGCAGCTGCTGGATGACCTTGGGCAAGCCACAGTTCTGTCAGAGCTGTTCTCTCAAGAGGCATTTTCTGTCAGAGCTCCCTCAACCCCACCTACCTCACAGGGTGTCTGCTGTGGGGAGGGGAAGGGAAAGGGAAAGAAGCTTGTAAGCCGCTCTGAGACTCCAAGTGAAGGGCAGGGTATAAATCCAATTTCTTCTTCTTCTCTTCTGCTTCATGAACACAGGTGAAGAAACCAGAGCAGTCTCTTGAAATAAGGGAGAAGTGGAAAGTTGGGTTATAAATGAACATAAGAACATCAGAGACGCCTTCCCTCCTTCCTTCCTTCCTTCCTTCCTTCCTTCCTTCTTTCCACCATGATATTGTCCGACGTAGCAGGGTTGTTCTAAGGTTGCAGCAAGTTGATACAGGTGAGGCACTCTGAATTCCCAGAAAGGTCTGTATAAATGCAAAGTGATGTTTATATATATATATATATATTAAAAAAAAAACATGGGTTGTTCCCCCGGCTACATATTCATCCAAAATCAGTACATTTCCTTCAGGTTTTGTCTTGAAGCAGCGGGTGCCAATTTAACGCTCATTCCTCCGTACCATTGTGAGCTGTCCAGGGCTATTACACAAAGCGGGAGAGGACAGGAGTCAATTTACACTATAATTTTGATTTAGGTGCCTGTTTCTACCTATCTGTCAAAAGCATAAAATAGTATGGTTTGTCCCCCCGCCAGGAGGTGCCTCTAAGGCATTTCTCCCCCCCTTCTTTTAAAGAAATATATTGTAGTCCCCAAGTATCCATTAACAGCTTGCAAAAATTGAAAGGGGAGGAGAGCCCTGAGGACTGAGTTCTCACCGAGTTGGAAAAACCCTGTTTCTGAGCAATAACACTTTAGGCTGCGGGTGGGAACTCCCTGGATCAAATTCTGTTCCACAGGAAAAAAAATAAAGCCTTTGCACAAAGAAAATGATCCTGAAAAAGGCTTTGGGCATCCCTGTCTTGCTAGTTTTCTACATGCAGGGATTCTTATGGCATATGACCAGAATATTAATCAGCCCAGTTTGTAATCACATCCTTCCCCCCCCCCATTTCAAAGGGAGCAACATTCCTACAAAGTTGAATACCACGAAGAAAAAGAAGAGGAGGAGGAGGAGGAGGAGGAAATCAGATTTATACCCCGCCCTTCACTCGGAGTCTCAGAGCGTCTTACAAACTCCTTTCCCTTCCCCTCCCCACAAAAGACACCCTGTGAGGTAGGTGGGGCTGAGAAAGCTCTGACAGAAACTTCTCTTTTTCAAGAACAGCTCTTATCAGAACTACGGCTTGCCCAAGGTCATCCAGCAGCTGCAAGTGGAGGAGTGGGGAATCAAACCCGGTTCTCCCAGATCAGAGTCTGCGCACTTAACTACTACACCAAACTGTCTCAAATGGCCAGATTTTTTTGGTGTGAGGGGTATAATCCAAACAAACTGTAATCTGGGATAGCCGTCATGTCACCGCCACACAAATAAGGACATGAAATGCTGCTCATTTTGAATGGCCAACAAGTATTTTAAGCGAGTAGGGGAGGTATCATGCCCACCTAGGTTTGTCAGGTTCCAGGTGGTACCTGGAGGTTTCCCAGAATTACAATTGATCTCTAGACTACAGCGATCAGTTTGCCTTCTATCTGGACCTTCTAACTGAAGATGCTGGGATTGAGCCAGGGACCTTCTGCATGCCAAGCCGAGGCTCTTCCACCAGGCCTAAATTGGGTTTGTTTAGTGACACCTGTACGCCATTCTGTATCTTTTAAATTTTTCCACTGTTGGTGGCCGTGTCCCAAAATACAAAATTTCTGGAACATGCTTTTACCAAAAATTGAAGATATTACTGGAGTGCGAATTCCTATCACTCCAGAATCAATTTTACTCAGCTATTGGGAGAACTATTTATTTACTTCTACTAAAACTGAACTTGTATCTTTAACGTTAATTGCAGCCAAAACTTTAACAGCACAGGTATGGAAAACAGAAAAAGTCCCATCTCTTAAGCAACGGTTCGTAAAACTTTGGGACATAATCAATGTTCCCTCTAAGCTGTGGAGTCTTGTGAGCAAAAATTCTACTTTGTGAGCTACTGGCATTAAAGTTGTGAGCGAGCAGTTTGGCTACTGCAGAAATCAGTTTCTTCTGAAGCCATCCTTCCTGAGCTAAGACAAAAGTCTGTGAGCCGGAGGCTAAAAAACTGCGAGCTAGCTCACACTAACTCAGCTTAGAGGGAACACTGGACATAATAGTTATGGACAAGTTAGCACCACAATTGTTACTTACAGAAAACTCTTCGAGAGAATCTAACTTTGCATTTTTCACCTACATTACTAATGTTGATAATGATATTAGTGCCTTACCTGCTAAATATGCAGACTTTGTATTTTATTAATGAGTTTAGGTAATGTTTTAAGTTGTTTGAAATTAATTATGTATTTTCTATGTACATGATTCTTACAAAAATGATGTTGTATCTGTTGAAGATGTTGCATAATTTTGAAATAAAAATAGTTATAAAATTTTATGACATTTTAATATCACTTTTTAAAAAATAACTTTCATTATAAGGAGCTGCGGTGGCTCAAGTGGTTAAGATGCTGAACTGCAGGCTGTGGAAGGTCAGTAGTTCAGCAGTTCGAGACCTGAGTGTGCCACATGATGGAGTGAGCTCCTGTCTCTAGCTCCAGCTCCTGCCAGCCTAGCAGTTCGAAAGCAAGAAATTGCAAGTAGATAAATAGGTACCACTTCAGTGGGAAGGTAACAGTGTTCCGTGCGCCTTGGTGTTTAGTCATGCCGGCCACATGACCATGAAAATGTCTTCGGACAGTGCTGGCTCTTCGGCTTTGAAATGGAGATGAGCACCACAACCCTAGAGTCGGATTCGACTGGCTTTCATAAGAACATTGATGCTATTTTAATGTTGTTAGCCGCCTTGAGTCAGATACCTGGAAAGGTGGGAGATATATATATAATATATATATATATATATATATGAGAACTAGTAAGTAACAAGCAGCAATTTTATAATTACCAACAAATATTTTTAAATACATTTATAGATAGGCCAAAATCTCATTATACCAGTTGTTCATCATATGATATTTGAAAGAATAATACTTTGCTGAGTAATCCATAAAGGGAAGCCATTTGTCTAATAAATTAGAATTACAGTTACCTGAAGTACATTCGGTGGTTGAAATATGATCAGCTATTTTGTCCATGGTGAAAAAATTCCCAAATGTTTTGCATACCATTCTGAAATTGAAGGAACAGAGGTCTTCTTCCAGTGAGAGGCCAATAGAAATCTTGCAACTGTAATCAGAATTATAATGAGGTCTTCTTGTATTTTAGGTTTTGCCATTTAATATCGCATATGATTTTGGTTCCATTTTAGAACCATTTCTGTGCAACGGTCATGCGTGCAGGTATCAATTTTTTAATGGCAACCTGTCTACCAAATTTCGTTAACATGGTTGTGGGAAAGATAGAGCTTCATCCCAACTATGGAGAAGCTACAAAATAAACTCGAGTGTTCAAATTGAACTACCATTGTCAAGAAATCCAGCGGTATCCTTAAACTAAAGGATAAACTCATGAAGTTCCTGGTCAAAGAGACACATCCAATGTCACAAACTGACATGTCAGAAGCCGTAACTTCCAAGGAGCAGCATGTTTGTCCCTGCAGATGTGTGGATTTGGGGGCAATTGGCTTGGCTTTAATGTGTGCTGAAACGGTGCTTGTTTCAGACACAAAATGTATGATACAGGGGTGCCGAACTCATTTATTATGTGTGTCATAAAATGTAATGCCAGGTAGTGGAGATATAAACTTTATATAAAGGACACAAACACAATGGTTTGTGGGGTTTTTTACTTAAAAAAAAACATGCTTAAAACATTAGCACTCTTGCAATATTTTGTTTATTTAACAGTGTCTGATAATTGACGCCTCTTGCTCTGAATTATTCCATCAGAATGTCTGTGCTGTTGCAATCTTGAACATGCTGCTCAGGTGTGTATCTGTAAGCTGCAAACCTACAATGATGCAGCAGCAGCAGAAATGGAAGAAGAAGCCAAAGACAGCCAGTTCCACTGTGGGCCTGATAGAAGCCCTCTGGGGGCCTGATCCGGACCCCGGGCTGCATGTTTGAAACCCCTGGTATAACAAGAGAATGATGGCAATGATACATAACATCGTAGTCTTTTACATGGGAATGGCTCACGGTTCCTATTTTGCTTGCAGGTTGCGAATAAACACCACGCCAGGCTGCTGTGGTATAGTGGTTCAAGAAAGAGTCCCCAACACAGCACCCCCATCACAAACTTTCCTGATGCCTGCCAGATGTTTTTTAGAAAGTGGATGGGACCAGGTAGGTCTTTTGTTTAGCAGGGCCATTGGAGATCCAACTGGCTGTGCACAGTTTTTAAAAAATTGATCCAGCAGTACTGTACCCCAGATCGACTGAATAAAATAAACTCAACATATAGCCCTCTGTGTTGGAAGAATCGTGGCCACACAGGGACATACTTCCATTGCTGGTGGGAATGCCCAACTATATATTCTTTTTGGTGTGATGTCATAAAGCAAATTAATGAAATTACATCTTTAAGCCTTCCTATATGTCCAGATTGGTGTATTGGTTAAGTGCACGGACTCTTCTCTGGGAGAACCGGGTTAAATTCCCCACTCCTCCACTTGTACTTGCTGGATGACCTTGGGCAAGCCATAGTTCTGGCACAGCTGTTCTTGAAAAAGAGCAGTGTCTGTCAAAGCTCTCTCAGCCCCACCTACCTCACTGGGTGTCTGTTATGGGGAGGCGAAGGGAAAAAGGTTTGTAAGCTGCTATGAGACTCCCTTGGGTAGTGAAGGGCGGGGTATAAATCCAATCTCCTCCTCCTCCTCTTCTCCGTCTCCTTCTCCTTCTCAGTTTGGTGTAGTGGTTAAGTGCACAGACTCTAATCTAGGAGAACCAGGTTTGATTCCCCACTCCTCCACTTGCAGCTGCTGGATGACCTTGGGCAAGCCATAGTTCAGTCAGAGGTGTTCTTGGAAAAGGAGCACTTTCTGTGAGAGCTCTCTCAGCCCCACCTATCTCACACGGTGCCTGTTGTGGGGAGGGGAAGGGAAATGAGTTTGTAAGCCACTCTGAGTCTCCTTTGGGTAATGAAGGGCGGGGTATAAATCCAATCTCTTAGAAACATAGAGTCATAGAATGTTAGATTTGGAAGGGACCTTGCAGGTCATCTAGTCCAATCACCTGAACTCTGCCGGAGCATAGCCAAAAGATAGCCCTACAAAATACCCAAAAGATGGTCATCCATCCTCCGTTCTTTCTTCTTCTTCTTCTTCTTCTTCTTCTTCTTCTTCTTCTTCTTCTTCTTCTTCTTCTTCTTCTTCTTCTTCTTCTTCTTCTTCTTCTTCTTCTTCCTCTTCTTCCTCTTCTTCCTCTTCCTCTTCTTCTCTCCTTAATCTGTGAGAGTCCAGATGGGTGTCAAAGACCCACGAAGCACTCAGCTCGATTTTATTGTTCTTCCTCTTCTTCTTCTTCCTCTTCTTCTTCTTCTTCCTCTTCTTCCTCTTCTTCCTCTTCTTCCTCTTCTTCTCTCCTTAATCTGTGAGAATCCAGATGGGTGTCAAAGACCCACGAAGCACTCAGCTCGATTTTATTGGCAGTGGCCAGAGTTACAATAGCATCACTTTGGAAATCTTCTTCTCCTCCAACTCTCCTCTTATAGCATAACAAAATATGGGACCGATTCATCCAACCAAACTCACTGACATTACCCAGTCAGCACTGACAGCTTCATCTTCTTCCTCATCCTGTTTGTTGCCACATGGTCATGAGTACTCTAATTTATGGCAGAAAAGGAGCCAGTTTGGTGTAGTGGTTAAGTGCGCGGACTCTAATCTGGGAGAACCGAGTTTGTTTCCCCATTCCTCCACTTGTAACTGCTGGATGACCTTGGGCAAGCCGTAGTTCTGATAAGAGCTGCCCTTGAAAACGAGCAGTTTCTGTCAAGAGCTCTCTCAGCCCCACCTACCTCATAGGGTGTCTGTTGTGGGGAGGGGAAGGGAAAGGAGTTTGTAAGTCGCTCTGAGACTCCTTTGGGTGGTGAAGGCCGGGGTATAAATCCAATATCATCATCATCATCATCATCATCTTCTTTTTCCATCTAATAAGTCTTACCTTCCTTGGATTCACTTTTGACTGACTTCTTGTCTTACCTGGATGTTCGGGCTCTTATATTTGACAGAGTTCTGTTAACTGTTTTATAATTTATTTCATAGTACTTGTTGGGCAACTAGATATCTCCTCCTGTAATGATCTACGATTAGCATCTCGAACTGTTTCACACCTCTAAATATGTTTGCGTTAATGTATTAGTTTTAGAATGATTGACTTACACATATGCACGGTTGTTATGCTGTACGTTTGATGCTCAGTGCTCCTCTTTGTTACATTTTACAGTTCCACCATAAAATTTTAAAAAAATCCTTCAGCACGGCTGTCACTTAAAACTTAACTTAAGCTTGAAAACAAGACTCCATTTGGGTTAGGGAAGGTTGCTAAAGTCCAGAGGAAGAAGAAGACGAAGAGAAGAGATTGGACTTATACCCCGTCCTTCACTACCCAAAGGTGTCTCAGAGCGGCTTACAAACTCCTTAACCTTCCCCTCCCCACAACAGAAGGTGGCGTTCCCCCCGAATTCTAACCGATCACTAGAGATCAGCTCCCCTGGAGAAAATGGCTGCTTTGGAGGGTGGGCTCTGTGGCATTGAACCATGCTGAGGCCCCTCCCCTCCCCAGGCTCCGCCCCCAAATCTCAAGGCGTTTCCCAACCGCCAGGGGCAGGCGATCCTCATTTGGCATCAACTCCCGTTCATCACAGTGGCATGTAAAGCCCGTTGGCACAACATTTTTCTTTGGCTTTTTTCAGATCCAGAGCTGTCGTTTGTGATGCAAGGAAACTGTCTGTCGAATTGGCCGTTCGTCTGAATTTGAAAACCATAACAGAAAACTTAGCCATTATGCGATGTGTCTGAGCATTTAAAAGTGAAGTGACTTAATGGGAATTAATCCTTGTGACAGGCTTCTTCGGTAGGACAGCGTTTATTGCCCCTGCATCGCCGATGAGGGAGGGAAAGAAAAAGATGCCTCGGGGTGTCCTCAT
>NW_015168107.1:39916-57348 GCF_001447785.1 Gekko japonicus
AGAAAGATGCCTCGGGGCGTCTTCTGAATTCATGGCACAGGCCGATTGGACGCGTTCCCCACATTTCAGTCTGCTTCGCTTTGATAATGTCTATAATTCTGGAATCCTGTCTCTGTAACGATGGAGTTCATCTCTGAATTGTTCCCCGCTGTTTTCAGCTTTCTGTTCCTTTCATGCCTTTCCTGTGGATTTTTCCTCACAAGGAACCCACAGACACATTGATCGTGCACACTGGAACACTGGCACCCGTGCGCATGAGCTCATCACTATTTCCTTTCCTTTTATCTGAAAAACCCAATCTGGAGGAACGATGGCACATGGATGGCACGGTGTAAAAAATCCAGATTATTTAAACAATGAACAATGAAGGATTTTTTTGGAAACAGTTTGTTTTGTTTCTTCAGTAAAGATTGCTGATGCACATGGAAGGCCTCAGTCTCTCTGCCCTGTTGTTGGCCCTCCAGAAGAACTGGTTGGCCACTGTGTGGGACAGGACGCTGGACTAGATGGACCACTGCTCTGATCCAGCAGGGCTCCTCTGATGTTCTTATCAAGGGAAGGCCTCAACCTCTATGGCCTGTTCTTGGCACTCTAGAGGAACTGGTTGGCCACTGAATGAGACAGGATGCTGGACTAGATGGACCACTGGTCTGATCCAGTTAAGCTCTGCCGATATTCTTATGGACTTGACCTCTATGCCCTGTTGTTGGCCCTCCAGAGGAATTGGTTGGCCACTGTGTGAGACGGGATGCTGGACTAGATGGACCACTGGTCTGAGCTAGCAGGGCTCTTCTGATGTTCTTATGAAGGCCTCAGCCTCTGTGCCCTGTTGTTCACCCTCCAGAGGAACTGGTTGGCCACTGTGTGAGACAGGACGCTGGACTAGATGGACATAAGAACATAAGAACATAAGAGACGCCAATGTTGGATCAGGCCAAAGGCCCATCCAGTCCAACACTCTGTGTCACACAGTGGCCAGAAATACCAGTGCCATCAGGAGGTCCAGCAGTGGGGCCAGGACATTAGAAGCCCTCCCACTGTTGACCCCCCCCAAGCACCAAGAAGACAGAGCATCACTTGCCCCAGAGCCCCTAGCTATACCTTGTGGCTAATAGCCACTGATGGACCTCTGCTCCATATGCTTATCTAATTCCCTTTTGAAGCCATCCATGCTTGTAGCACCCACCACTTCCTGTGGCAGTGAATTCCAAGTGTTAATCACTCTTTGGGTGAAGAAGGACGTCCTACAAATCTCAAGGCGTTTCCCAACCGCCAGGGGCAGGCGATCCTCATTTGGCATCAACTCCCGTTCATCACAGTGGCATGTAAAGCCCGTTGGCACAACATTTTTCTTTGGCTTTTTTCAGATCCAGAGCTGTCATTTGCGACGCAAGGAAACTGTCTGTCGAATTGGCCGTTCGTCCGAATTTGAAAACCATAACAGAAAACTTAGCCATTATGCGATGCGTCTGAGCATTTAAAAGTGAAGTGACTTAATGGGAATTAATCCTTGTGACAGGCTTCTTCGGTAGGACAGCGTTTATTGACCCTGCATCGCCGATGAGGGGGGGAAAGAGAAAGATGCCTCGGGGTGTCTTCTGAATTCATGGCGCAGGCCGATTGGACGCGTTCCCCACATTTCAGTCTGCTTCGCTTTGATAATGTCTATAATTCTGGAATCCTGTCTCTGTAACGATGGAGTTCCTCTCTGCATTGTTCCCCGCTGTTTTCAGCTTTCTGTTCCTTTCATGCCTTTCCTGTGGATTTTTCCTCACAAGGAACCCACAGACACATTGATCGTGCACACTGGAACACTGGCACTCGTGTGCATGAGCTCATCACTATTTCCTTTCCTCTGATCTGAAAAACCCAATCTGGAGGAATGATGGCACATGGATGGCACAGTGTAAAAAATCCGGATTATTTAAACAATGAACAATGAAGGATTTTTTTTTTTGAAACAGTTTGTTTTGTTTCTTCAGTAAAGATTGTTGATGCACATGGAAGGTCTCAGTCTCTATGCCCTGTTCTTGGCCCTCCAGAAGAACTGGTTGGCCACTGTGTGAGACAGGACACTGGACTAGATGGACCACTGCTCTGATCCAGCAGGGCTCCTCTGATGTTCTTATCAAGGGAAGGCCTCAACCTCTATGGCCTGTTCTTGGCACTCTAGAGGAACTGGTTGGCCACTGAATGAGACAGGATGCTGGACTAGATGGATCACTGGTCTGATCCAGTTAAGCTCTGCCGATATTCTTATGGACTTGACCTCTATGCCCTGTTGTTGGCCCTCCAGAGGAATTGGTTGGCCACTGTGTGAGACGGGATGCTGGACTAGATGGACCACTGGTCTGAGCTAGCAGGGCTCTTCTGATGTTCTTATGAAGGCCTCAGCCTCTGTGCCCTGTTGTTCACCCTCCAGAGGAACTGGTTGGCCACTGTGTGAGACAGGATGCTGGACTAGCCCGCGTGCGGGGAGGGTGGGATATAAATGAAATTAATTAATTAAATAAATAGATGGACCACTGGTCTGATCCAGCAGGGTTATTCCGATGTTCTTATGAAGGCCTCGGCCTCTCTGCCCTGTGGTTGGCCCTCCACAGGAACTGGTTGGCCACTGAATGAGACAGGATGCTGGACTAGATGGGTCACTGGTCCGATCCAGCAAGGCTCTTCTTATGTTTTAAATCAATGGGGCATTTGGTAACCAATGGATTAGGATTTCAGAAGTCTGGAACCACCAGAAAGAACTGAAGTATAGAATAAGGAAGAAGAAGAAGAAGACGAAGAAGAAGGAGGAGGAGGGGGGAGGAGGAGGAGGAGGAGTTGGAGGAGTTGGATTTATACCCCACTCTTCCCTACCCTGGAAACCTGCAATGGCTCAAGTGGTTAAGACGCTGAACTGCAGGCTGTGGAAGGTCGGTAGTTCAGGAGTTCGAGACCCGAGTGTGCCGCATGACGGAGTGAGCTCCCGTCTCTAGTTCCAGCTCCTGCCAACCTAGCAGTTCGAAAGCAAGAAATTGCAAGTAGATAAATAGGTACCACTTCGGTAGGAAGGTAACAGCGTTCCGTGCGCCTTGGTGTTTAGTCATGCCGGCCACATGACAACGGAAATGTCTTCGGACAGCGTTGCCTCTTCGGCTTTGAAACGGAGATGAGCCTAGAGTCGGATTCGACTGGCTTTCGAGCAAGGGAACCTTTACCTTTACCTTCACTACCCAAAGACATCTCAGAGCAGCTTACAATCACCTTCCCTTCCTCTCCCCACACCCTGTGAGGTAGGTGGGCCTGAGAGAGCTCTGAGAGAACTGTGACTGACCCAAAGTCACCCAGCTGACTTCATGTGGAGGAGTCCACCGCTCTTAACCACTACCCCAACCACTACACATGACACATTAAGCGGTACAGAAGTTACATAATGGGCTCCTAATTACAACCAGCCATACACAGCAGTACAGACCACGGTCCCTATTTTATTTTATTTATTTTATTATTTCCTTTAATGTATATCCTGCCCTCCCCGCAAAGCAGGCGCAGGGTGGGTTCCAGCCTATATTAATCTGCTGAGTGCAGATTTACATCCTAAAAACAGAATAACAAAATACATACAATACACACAATACGTACAACACAAATACTTTAAAATAAGTTACACCTCAACAGGCATATGAGAGCAACTGATTGCAGGAGGAGGCCAGGTTGAGTTGGATATCGGATAAACTGAAGGACTGGTGGAAGAGCTCCATCTTACAGGCCCTGCGGAACTGTAAAAGCTCTCGTGGGGCCCAAGTTTCTGACGAGAGCTCATTTCACAAGGCAGGGGCCACGGCTGAAAGCCCTGACCCTAGTTGTGGCAAGTTGGATATCCCCGGGGCCAGGGACCATCAGCAGATGTTGATTCGAAGAGCACAATGCCCTCCAGGGCTCATAATCATTTACCCAAGCAAGTTCATGAACTGTTTATGTCCTACAAGAGAATGACTCAGCCCTACCACACCTTCCTGAGTAGATATAAATGACCTGCCTACCATTTTTCTTCTCATCTTGACACAGAGAGTCCTCCATCTTTCTGTGTTATACCTCTGAGGATGCCAGTCACAGCTGCTGGCGAATTGTCAGGTCCTACAAGACCAAGGCAACGGCCATGTTGTTGTTGTTCAGTCGCACAGTCGAGTCTGACTCTTCGCGACCCCATGGATCATCTCCCGCCAGGCCCTCCTGTCTTCCGCCATCCTCTGGCTCAATTTCATGTTTGTTGCATCGATGACACTGTCCAACCATCTCATCCTTTGCCACCCCAGTCTTCTTTGACCTTCAGTCTTTCCCAGCATCAGGGTCTTCTCCAGTGAGTGCTCCCTTCTCATTTGGTGGCCAAAGTATTTGAGCTTCAGCTTCATTATCTGGCCTTCCAGGGAACAGTCAGGGTTGATTTATTTTTAGGATTGACTGATTTGTTCTTGCAGTCCAAGGGACTCTCAAGAGTCTTCTCCAGCACCCTAGTTCAAAAGAATCTATTCTTCGGCGCTCGGCCTTCCTTATAGTCCAACTCTCGCAGCCATACATGACTACTGGGAATACCATTGCTTTGACCATGCAGACTTTTGTTGGCAGGGAGATGTCTCTACTTTTTATCATGCTGTTTAGGTTCGCCTAAACCACAGCCATACAGCCCTGAAAATCTACAAAAACTAATATTTATGTACAGTGCCACCCTATAACTGGCACAGAAGAGTCCTCTTGAATAGTTCAGTTTTGCATAGTTTGTGGAAATCCGGAAAAGGAGGAGCTCTCCTGACCTCCTCGGGCAGGCTGTTCCACTAGGCGGGAGCCACAACGGAGAAGGCACTGTGTACGGGCAATTGTTGGTTTTTAATTTTAATTTTATCGGTAAGCCACCTCAGGCAGGGATCTAAAGGGGTGGCACAGAAACATCCTAAACAAATACATACATAAAATAAAAACAATTTGCTACTGAGTTTCATACATACAGCATTCCGTGCACCTTGGCGTCTAGACATGCCGGCCACATGACCACGGAAACGTCTTCAGACAGCGCTGGCTCTTCGGCTTGGAAACGGAGATGAGCACTGCACCCTAGAGTCGGATTCGACTGGCTTTCGAGCAAGGTTAACCTTTACCTCTACTTTTCATACATTTGTGCTCGCTGATCGCCATTCTACCGCACTTTCCCCAAAGCCGACATATTTTTTAGTCAGGGCTGGGCTGGGCTCTAGTATATCCGCACCGCCGAAGAGTTTGGTTGTTCATTCTGCACCACATCACTCCTTCCTGATATATTATGCCTGTCTTTTCTCTCGCCCACATCAAATGTTCATAAAAAATCATTAGCAATGTTTTCAGGCTCTTCAAAAAGGCATCACCCCTTTTATTCCATCGTGGAAGGGGAAGAAATCTACCGCGGACCTCTCTAGCTTTCATCCGGCGCTTCACCCACTTTAAAATAAAACCAAGCCACTTTAAAATAAAACCAAGCCCACAGATAGCCTAAACATATAAACCATCATATATTTACAAAGTGCAGGAATAAATCAAACAGAATGCGGGTCGGATGACCCGAAAAATTCTTACGAAGAGCAGGATGCTTGCTAGGTTGCATATGATGTTGAAAAGGGAGGAAGCGAAAGTTATTTTTCTTTGAGTTGGAGGAACACAATGAGTAGTGATTAAAAGGACGATTGTAATAGCGATATTTCCCCTGGCGTTAATAAAAGCACGGTCCGAAACGATCCCAGGTAACCGTTTGTGACATCAGCGTTATTAAATGGTAATCAAGGAAGGGGGTATTGCTGGGCAAACGTTAAGCACTAACGATCGCCGACACGCCGCAAACACGGAGGCGAACAAACAGATATATTTATGTCAAGGCCTGAGAGCCGGACTCGTGTTATTTATGACTTCTGCCTTCAGCGGAAATGCCAGGAGTTTGGAACAGAATATGACGGGAGAGCGTGCACCCCACCCGCCCTCTCTACAGAGTCTGGAACTCTGTAGCAGCCTCTCTAAAAAGGAGCTGCGGTGGCTCAGTGGTTAAGACGCTGAACTGCAGGCCAGAAGGTCGGTAGTTCAGCAGTTTGAGACCCAAGTGCCGCGTGACGGAGTGAGCTCCCGTCTCTGGCCCCAGCTCCTGCCAACCTAGCAGTTTGAAAGCAAGACATTGCAAGGAGATAAATAGGTACCACTTTGGTGAGAAGGTAACAGCGTTCCGTGCGCCTCGGCATCTAGTCATGCTGGCCCCATGACCACGGGAAACATCTTCGGACAGTGCTGGCTCTTCAGCTTGGAAACGAAGATGAGCACCGCACCCCTAAAGTCAGATTTGACTGGCTTTTGAGCAAGGGAGACCTTTATCCTTTACCTAGTAGCCTCTCTGGTAATTTTACCTAGTTCAGGCGTCCCCAGCATTGTGCCCATGGGAGGCATGGGACTTGTGGATATCTTTCCTGGCATCCACCAAGTATTTTTAGGAAGTAGGCAGGGCCAGGTGTCGCTTTTGCCCAGCGTGGAGTAATGGGTAGAGGGGCAGAGTAGGATCCTGGGAAACCAGTGTCTGAATCCTTACTTCGATCACGGAAGCGTAATGGGTGACCTTGGGCTCGTCACACACTCTCAGCCTGCCCTACCTTACAGGGCTGTTGTGAAAAAGTGGAGGAGGGAACAGTGACCTAAGCTAATCTGAGTCCCAACTGGGGAGAAAAAGTGGGCTATAAATGCAACAAAGGTGATTTCCCCTCCTCCCCTCACACATCATGCAGCATAAAACTTCTTTGAGTCGAGAGGAAAGGCAGGGTATAAATATTATAATATACAAATAAACAAACATTTGTATCCCAACAAAAAAGTCTGCCTGAACATAGCCTGACTCAAACAGGACACTGCGGAGGAAATCGGGCGAAGCTGCGAGTCAAAATGCAGCCCCGCAGCTTCAGGTGTGAAATTGACATGTTTGTGTTGAGGCAAACGGCGGCTGCACTGCGAGGCAGCTTGAGTGAGAAATCGCCCAGTATCTTGTTCCAAGACCCTGAAAGGCTGGACATCCAGTTACCATGTCAGATTACACAGGGAAGCCATTGAAATTCATAAACACAAACACAATTTCAACAGGAAAGAAGAGAGTTTAAAAATAAATAGGGCACGGTTTCCTGTCCTGAGAAACACAAAACGCTCTACATCTTACAACGTGCTACAGGTAAGATTAGAATTTCAACAGCCGATCCATATGCGAAAGAACCTCCTCAGGAAAGCTCCTTCATTTGCATGTCACAGCCTGGGGAATGCCTACAAGATAATGACTCAGCCCCTATCCCATCTTCCTGAGTAGAGATAAATTACCTGCCTACCATTTTTCTTCTCACCTTGACACAGAGAGTACTCCATCTTAAGACAAATAAAAAATAACCTAAAAACCATTATAAACACTATAGAATATTATGCACACTACCCTGGAAAACAACTGGCCTTGGTCTTCCTAGATGCAAAGAAAGCCTTTGATAATGTCAATTGGGACTTTTTAAAACATCAATTAGAAATATGGGAATGTGGGGAAAAATTATGAATATGATCCCTGCTTTATATAAGGAACAGTGGGCCAACATAATCGTAAATGGGGATCTAACACAAAATATCTCTATTCAGAAAGGAACACGTCAAGGTTGCCCATTATCCCCATTAAACTTCAAGAAAACGAAGATTCTGACTAAAAACTGCACTAAAAAGGAGATAAACACAATACGACAAATTTCAAACATCGAGGTAACAAATAAAGTTAAATACTTAGGTATCACAATCTCAAATAAGAATAATAACTTCTATGACAATAATTATAAGGTGCTACTTGAAGAAATTAAGAAAGATTTACACAAATAACACGATCTGCATATATCATTCATGGGCAGAATTGCAACTATAAAAATGAATATTCTTCCAAGAGTCTTGTTTCTGGCACAATGCATACCAATATTAAGAAACAATAAATTCTTTGAAGAAATAGAGCAACAGGTAAGAAAATTCATATGGCAATCTAAGCGACCACGTGTGAAAATGATATTACTATATGACAAGAAAGATAGAGGGGGCCCTGGCCTACCAAATTGGCATTTGTACTATCAAGCCGCTGCTATGGGGTGGATCTGAGATTGGATACTGCTAGAAGATAAAAAGAATCTTACAATTGGAAGGTCATGTCCTGTGCATGGGCTGGCACACCTATGTAAGGTATGACAAGGATAAAACACACCAAAACTTCCACAATCGTATAATTAGGGGTGCACTAATTAAGATATGGAAACAACTTAAGGGAAGGTTCTATACGAAAATACCACTGTGGATCTCACCACTAGAGGCTTTTATAATGCCAAATCTATTAACAGACAACAAGAAAATAACAGATGAAAGGTTGTTAGCAAAAAACAACGAATTGCAATCTTTGGAGATGCTAGAACTAATGAATATTAAGCTCACAAACTGGGAAAGTCAAGATTTGCCAAAGATTAAAAAATAGACTTTATGACGTCAAAACTGGAATTAGATAAAATATGGCTATCATCTGCGGATAAAATGATTTTAAAAATATACAATTTTTTACTAAGTGATGACATGCAAGAGGAAATAGTAAAACCAAATATGGTAAAGTGGATGCAAGACATAGGCTACATTTTAGAGTGGGAGAAAACTTGGAAATCTACTAAACTATTAAGATCCACGGCATACAAGGAAAATATATTTAAAATGTTTTATAGGTGGCACTGGACACCTGAAAAATTAGCGAAATGTTACAAAAACATATCTGGAGTGTGTTGGAGGTGTAAAGATAATATAGGAACCTTTTACCACATATGGTGGCAGTGTGATAAAATTGGTAAATATTGGAAAAGTATTAAGCAAAAAATATTAGACATAACGGAGATTGATTTACAACTCGTCCCAGAATTATACTTACTTAATATATTACCAGATGAGATTAAACATGATTATTCATGTATTATATTACATATACTCACTATGTCGAGAATTCTGGTTGCAAAATGTTGGAAAACAGATGTAATACCCAGTAGAGAAGAGTTAATTATAAAAATATGTGAATTAATGGAAATTGATAAATTAAGTCTGATGTTAACTGGGAAAGATGAACACGTGCTTCAAAAAAGATGGCAAAAAGTTAAAAATTGGATTGGGAAAAATGTGTAGTGGAAACTCCAAAAGTGTTTTCTATGTACTCTTATACTATATGTTTATGTACTAAAAACCGATAAATAAAACTTTTTTAAAAAGAGAGAGTACTCCATCTTTCTGTGTTATACCTCTGAGGATGCCAGTCACAGAAAATCTACAACGACTAATGAACTCTGGCCGTGAAAGCCTTTGACAACAAAAAAAGTCTGGCTTCTCCAAAGCAAGGGGTGCGCTCAAGAGATGTTTTGATTCACTTGTTGTTTCGCAGTGATTGAAACTGTTCCACTTTGGGCCCAGGGTAAGCGTATAATGGTGAGAGACCTGCCCATCAATCGACATTCTGTCTGGACCAGGAAATCTAGAAGTTCAATTATTACAATAGCACCTTGGGGTCCTGCCAATGATTCCATATGGATGAACATATGGAGTAGGGGCCCATGAGTGGCTATTAGCCACCAAGTATGGATCACAAGCCAGAATTAAGACTGCTGGGGGAAAGATCAACAACCTCAGATATGCAGAGGATACCACCCTAATGGGTGAAGAGGACCTCAAGAGCCTCTTGTTGAGGGTCAAAGAGGAGAGCGCAAAAGTTGGCTTGAAACTCAACATCAAAAAAATATATATATCATGGCATCCGGCCCCATCTCTCCTTGGCAAATAGAAGGGGAAGTCGTGGAAGCAGTGACAGAATTCACATTCCTGGGATCCGAGATCACTGCAGACGGTGACTGCAGCCATGAAATTAAAAGACACCTGCCCCTTGGGAGGAAAGCGATGGTGAACCTATTCAGAATAATAAAAAGTAGAGACATCACCCTGCCAACAAAAGGCCATATGGTCAAAGCAATGGTATTCCCACTAGTCATGTATGGCTGCAAGAGCTGGACTATAAGGAAGGCCGAGCACCAAAGAATAGATTATTTTGAATTATGGTGCTGGAGAAGACTCTTGAGAGTCCCCTAGACTGCAAGGAGATCAAATCAGTCAGTCCTACAAGAAATCAAACCTGACTGTTCCCTGGAAGGCCAGATACTGAAGCTGAAGCTCAAATACTTTGGCCACTCAATGAGAAGGGAGCACTCACTGGAGAAGACCCTGATGCTGGGAAAGATTGAAGGTCAAAGAAGACGGGGACGGCAAAGGATGAGATGGTTAGACAGTGTCATAGATGCAATGAACATGAAGTTGAGCAAACTTCAAAGGACGGCAGAAGACAGGAAGGCCTGGTGTGATGTGGTCCATGGGGTCACTAAGAGTCAGACTTGACTGTGTGACTGAACAACAAATAGATGGAACACTTTGTCTGGGACAGTGATGCTCTGTAATATTGGTCCGGGGGCGGGGGTCAACAGTGGGAGTGCTTCTGGAGTTCTAACCCTGCTGGTGGACCTCCTGGTGGCCCCTGGGTTTTGGCCACTGTGTGACACAGAGTGTTAGACTGGATGGGCCATTGGCCTGATTCAACATGGCTTCTCATATGTTCTTACTTCTGGGGCTGTGATGCTCTTTGTTCTTGGTGCTTGGGGGGCAACAGTGGGAGGGCTTCTGGAGTTCTGGCCCCACTAGTGGACCTCCTGATGGCACTTAGGTTTTGACCACTGTGTGATACAGTGTGTTGAAGTGGAAGGGCCATTGGTCTGATCCAATGTGGCTTCTCTTATGTTCTTATGTCCTATATCCAATCCAGGATTTTGGTTCTGTTACATGTGATTGACACTGCGTCAGGTCTTGAAGGCACTCACTCCCAACAACACTCTCTTGGCAGTGATTTGTTTATTGAGAAATACAGAGGTCTCAAGCATAGACGAGTCTGTGTCAGAAGTGTCTCCCCTGGCACCAGTTCCCCAGTTATACATAATTCAAACAATCCCCTCCTACAGTGACCAGACCAATCACACCCATACATCCAGTCCGCCAAAATCTGCGATGCACCATCAGCCCTCCTACGACACCTGCAAATCGATGATTTACATTATCTAGCAGTGTCTGGTACCAGTGTTTGGTCCTCAAGGTCAAGCACACATACTTCCCACCAAGGGGAGGCCCCGCATGGATGCAGTCACAAACCAGCGCGACTCTCAGCAAAGCAACCCCACACATGCACTCACACACTCCCCCCTCCCAGTTTCCAGCCAGAATGAAACAAGGCAGTGAGCTTACAGGTATCCAAGGCAGACAGTTAAGAAACATATGGCAAATGAGACCTGAGTCTGACACACTGCAATGCTTAGAGGAAGAGGGGCATTCAGAAATGATTCATGACCTGGGATCCATATATCTGAAGGATCTCCTCTTTCCTTATGTCCCTGTGCAGCAACTACAGTTGTCAGATGGCCATCTGTTGGCTTTCCCGCCATGTAGAGTGGTCCAGGGCTTTTTTTGTAGAAAAAGCCCAGCAGGAACTCATTAGCATAATAGGCCACACCCAACAGCAGGAACTCATTAGCATACTAAACCACACCCTGACAGCACAGTGCATTAGCATATTAGGCCACACCCCCATGCTACCAGAAGTGTGCTCATCCAGCCACACCCACCTTTTGCTTCTTATTCTGTTTACTTTGTTGTCAAAACCCTGGGCTTTTTTTGGAGCAGGAACTCCTTTGCATTTTAGGCCACACACCCCTGATGTAGCCAATCCTAATGAGTTTCTGCTGTTGGGTGTGGCCTATTATGCTAATGAGTTCCTGCTGGGCGTGGCCAACTCAGGAGCCAGCCGGAACTCCGTTCCTGTGCGTTCCTGCCCAAAGAAAGCCCTGGAGTGGTCCATTTAATGAGCTGAGAGGAGCCCTACTTGGAGATGAGAAGAAGAGGAGGAGGAGGAGGAGGAGGAGGAGGAGATTGGATTTATACCCCACCCTTCACTCAGAGTCTCAGAGTGGCTTACAAACTCCTTTCCCTTCCCCTCCCCACAACAGACACCCTGTGAGGTAGGCGGGGCTGAGACAACTCTGACACAAACTGCTCTTTTTCAAGAACACCTCTGACAGAACTATGGCTTGCCCAAGGTCATCCAGCAGCTGCGAGTGGAGGAGTCGGGAATCAAACACGGTTGTCCCAGATTAGAGTTTGCGCTCCTAACCAGTGTTCCCTCTAAGCTGAGTTAGTGTGAGCTAGCTCACAGGGTTTTTTTAGCCTCCAGCTCACACATTTTTGTCTTAGATCAGGAAGGAGGGCTCCAGAGCAAACTAATTCATGCAGTAGCCAAATCGCTGGCTCACAACTTTAACGCCAGTAGCTCAGAAAGTAGAATTTATGCTCACAAGACTCCACAGCTTAGAGGGAGCATTGCTCCTAACTCCTACACCAAACTTGCTCTACAAGGTGCAACAGGCATATTTTATCAGCATTACCCTGGGCATATAAGACTAGGTCCAGAGAGCTGAGTACTGGCTTATCCCTTCCTGCCCTCCCCTCTCATGATCTGCCCAAGTTCACAGACTCTGCACTGCTGTCAGATGGCCATCTAACCTCTGTTTGAACACCTCCCAAGAAGGAGAGCCCACCAGCTTATAGGTTAGGATCATACCGATTTATAGGTGATGCCCCAACCACAAAGATATTCTAGTCTATGTGCACACCCATTAGCCCTTTGGTGTAGTGGTTAGGAGCACGGACTCTAATCTGGGACAACTGAGTTTGATTCCCACTACTCCCCCACATGCAGCTGCTGGGTGACCTTGAGCGAGCCTCAGTCCTCTCAGAGCTGTTCTCTCAAGAGCCATTCTCAAAGAGCTCTTTCATCCCTACGTACCTCACAGGGTGTCTGTTGTGGGGAGAGGAAGGGAAGGATGTTATAAGCTCTTATTATTATTATTATTCCTCTTCTTCTTCTTCTTCTTCTTGTCTAGGGTTGCCAGCTCTGGGTTGGGAAATACCTTGAGATTTTGGGGGGTTGAGCCTGGGGAGGGGAGGGTTTGGGGAGGGGAGGGACCTCAGCAAGGTATAATTCCATAGAGCCCCCCCTCCAAAGCAGCCGTTTTCTCCAGGGGATCAACTGTAAGAAGTGGGAGATCTCCAGGTGCCACCTGGATTTTGGCAACCCTACTCTTGTCCTGTCTCACATTGGCTTTGGAAATGGGGATGAGAGGTGCCGTTCCCATTCTGTTTTGCATGCGGTCTGAGAATCCTCTGGGAGACAGAACTTTGCACATCTTCGTCATGCTACGTAATTTTCTGTTCAGCCTCTGTCTAGAAGTCTGAACCTTACCTACCATTCCAAGGAACTTGAAAAGGTGTGCATGCATGCAAAAACTCATGCCTCGACTAAAACTTTGTTGGTCTTAAAGGTGCCGCTGGACCCTCAGTTTCTTCTACCCCTTCAGACCAACACGGCCGACCACCTTAAGCACTTAAGCCAGTCCAGGTTTGCAGTGGAGAGGTGTAGCTTGGTGTAGTGGTGAAGTGCGCGGACTCTAATCTGGGAGAACCGGGTTTGATTCCCCACTCCTCCACTTGCCCCTGGTTGGATGACCTTGGGCAAGCCATAGTTCTGTCAAGAGCTTTTCTTGAAAAAGAGCAGTTTCTGTCAAGAGCTCTCTCAGCCCCACCTACATCACAGGGTGTCTGTTGTGGGGAGGGGAAGGGAAAGGAGTTCATAAGCCGCTCTGAGACTCCTCTGGGTAGTGAAGGGTGGGGTATAAATCCAATCTCCTCCTCCTCCTCCTCTTGTTCCTCTTCTTCTTGAGTCAACCCATCCACTTCACTTAACAGAGCGACCTTTGAAAGGTCAGCTCTCCTTGGGGGGCCGATCTGTCCTCTTAAAACAAGAGCCTTGAACTGGCTTCCCTCCCCTCTGTCCCCCCCTCCGCTTCTTTGATCAAGCCAAATTCCTTCCCATTTGCTGATTCATAAATAAACAAAAAAGGGGAAACAAAGTAAATAAATCAGGGCTTTGAAATCCTTTTTAGAAAGCTTTTCATAACCGTCTCTCTCCCCACCACCACCCCCAGGCTGGCATTATCCTCCCCCCCCCCCATCCTTAAGGCTGACAGCGTGTGAGAAGGTAAGAAAACGCCTCTTTCAAGTTATCCCTCAGGGGGGTTTTGTTCTTCCCATTCAAGGGATCTAAACATAGAAAGAAAAGGGGGAGGGGGTAAAAAGTCAAAGGAGACGAGAGGGAGAGGGAGAGGCAGACGCCGCCCAGGGAAGAGGTGGACTTTGGAGGGGGGGGTAAAAGGCTCTCTAAAAGCACCCTTCGAATTATGTAAGACACTCGGGTCTCCGAGACAGCTTCCTTTTAACACAAAGGTACAGCAAAGTCATTGATGTCTTTAATCACAGCGCCTTAATCACACGCCGGGTAGGTTTGCTCAGTCTGTAATGTACCACTTGACAGTTATTTACATAATGGATAACTTTACACACATCTTTCAGGACGCTGCCCGGTTCCCAAGAACATTAAACAAGAAATGTGCATCTTCTACGCCCCCTGGGACGAGACAGACGGAACAAAAGGGGTCCAGTTTCCTATGCAGCGCAGTTGATGCTTCTTCTTAAGAGGTCTGGTGGAAAAAGCCATCGAGCCGCCGCTGACTTTTGGCAAACCCCGTGGGGGGTTTCAGGGCAAGGGACATTCAGAGGTGGTTTGCCATAGCCTGCCTCTGCATCCTGACCCTCAGGATTTTTTTAGTTTGTAAAAGTAAAGGTCAAGGTTCCCCTTGCTCGAAAGCGAGTCGAATCCGACTCTAGGGATGCAGTGCTCATCTCCATTTCCAAGCCAAAGAGCCAACACTGTCCGAAGACATCTCTGTGGCCAGCACAACTAGACACCGAGGCACACAGAACGCTGTTACCTTCCCGCCGAAGCGGTACCTATTTATCTACTTGCAATTTCTTGCTTTTGAACTGCTTTTTGTTGTTGTTCAGTCGCACAGTCGAATCCGAATCTCCGCGACCCCATGGACCAGATCACGCCAGGCCTTCCGGTCTTCCGTCATCCTCTGAAGTTTGCTCAACCTAATGTTCATTGCCTCGATGACACTGTCTAACCATCTCATCCTTTGCCGTCCCGTCTTCTTTGACCTTCAGTCTTTCCCAGCATCAGGGTCTTCTCCAGTGAGGGCTCCCATCTCATTGGGTGGCCAAAGTATTTGAGCTTCAGTTTCATTATCTGGCCTTCCAGGGAACAGTCAGGGTTGATTTCCTATAGGATTGACTGATCTGATCTCCTGGCAGTCCGAGGGACTCTCAAGAGTCTTCTCCAGCACCATAGTTCAAAAGAATCTATTCTTCGGCGCTCGGCCTTCCTCATGGTCCAACTCTCGCAGCCATACATGACTACCATTGCTTTGACCATGCGGACTTTTGTTGGCAGGGTGATGTCTCTGCTTTTTATCATGCTGTTTAGGTTCGCCATCGCTTTCCTCCCAAGGAGCAGGCGTCTTTTAATTTCATGGCTGCTGTCACAGTCTGCGGTGATCTGGGATCCCAGGAACGTGAAGTCTGTCACTACTTCCATGACTTCCACTTCTATTTGCCAAGGAGTGATGCGGCCGGATGCTAGGCTGGCAGAAACTGGGGCCAGAGATGGGAGCTCACTCCGTCACGCAGCACTCGGTTCTTGAATTGCTGAGCTACCGACCTTCTAGTCTGCAGCTAAGCGTCGTAACCACTGATTCATGGCAGCCCCCTTTATAGTTTTGGGGGGTATTTAAATTTCTAAGGGGGCAGTTAAATTACAGTTAATTAAATTAATCTGGATGCCTGTCTTTAAAGCCGGGAGGCTCTGAACCTCTTTCTAGCCCTTCCTTTCGAGGGACGGGGCAACAAGCGTGTCAATTATTTTTTTGGGGGGGGGAAACAGCTCAGTGGGCATTTAATTGCCTTCAGAAGGCATTTCAATGCCTTCTGAGTTTCCTTCCACAGGGTACCTTCAATACAATTCCAACAATCCCTCTTTTTGTTGTTGAAGGCTTTCATGGCCGGAGTTCATTAGTTGCTGTAGATCTTCTGGCTTGTGTGGCCGTGGTCTTGGCATTGTTTCACCGGTAGCTGTAACTGGCATCCTCAGAGGTATGACACAAAAGATGTAGACCACCCAGAAGAAAACAGCACAGGGTACAAACTGAGCTGGGCACTGCAAACCAGCCCATACCAGGCAGTTGCCACCGTCTTCCTACAGTGCCACAAGACCCACAGTGGTGCCAGGCACTTAGTGAGCTGGTACTGGTCTCTGTTGTCACATGGCCTCTGAGGCGCCAACCTTCTGCTTGCCCTTGGCTGCTGGTGGACCTTCAGGACACCAACTCGCTGGGCAATGTGGGAGGAGGAGGAAGAAGAAGAGAAGAGAGAAGAGACTGGATTTATACCCCACCCTTCACTACCTGAAGGAGTCTCAGAGCAGCTTACAAACTCCTTTCCCTTCCCCTCTCCACAACAGACACCCTGTGAGGTAGGCAGGGCTGAGAGAGCTCTGACAGAAATCTTTTTCAAGGACAGCTCCTATCAGAACTATGGCTTTCCCAAGGTCATCCAGCCAGGTGCAAGTGGAGGAGTGGGGAATCAAACCCGGTTCTCCCAGATTAGAGTCCGCGCACTTAACTACTACACCAAACTGGAGGAGGAGGCGGCGATTGGATTTATACCCTGTCCTTCACTACTCGAAGGAGTCTCAGAGCGGCTTACAATCCCATCCCCACATCAGACACCCTGTGAGGTAGGGGGGGGGGCTGAGAGAGCTCTGAGAGAACTGCTCTTGAGAGAACAGCTCTGAGAGAACTTGTGACTGACCCAAGGTCACCCACCTGGCTGCATGTGGAGGAGTGGGGAATCAAACCCGGTTCTCCCAGATTAGAGTCCGTGGGAATATGCAGCGCAAGGACTAAGAGGGTAAAGAAGAACTTTGAGAACTCTAAGGGGAAGGCCACTGTGTGAAAAAGAAATAAATAAATAGGGGAAGAAAACTTGAGCCAAATATTGGAATCAAGAACCGATTGTTACTTTGGCTCTTATCTGCTATTTGCATCTGTACTTTCTGAACCAAATCTGGGAAGCACACAATAGAAATGATAAAATGATAAAAGGGTAGAATGGTAAAAGGGTTGGAACACTTTCCCTATGAAGAATGGTTAAAGCGCTTGGGGCTTTTAGCTTGGAGAAACGATGGCTGAGGGGTGACATGATCGAGGTTTATAAGATTATGCATGGGACAGAGCAGGTATCAGAAAGAAGTACTTTCCCCCCTTTCTCACAATACAAGCACTCGTGGGCATTCCATGAAATTGCTGAGCAGTCAGGTT
>NW_015168107.1:57769-99558 GCF_001447785.1 Gekko japonicus
GTCCTGGCCCCACTGGTGGACCTCCTGATGCACCTGGTATTTTTGGCCACTGTGTGACACAGAGTGTTGGACTGGATGGGCCATTGGCCTGATCCAACATTGGCTTCTCTTAGGTTCTTATGTAAACACTTCAACGGGTTGGTCTGATCCAGCAGGGCTCTTCTTATGTCCTTAAGTACAAAGACAGCACCCAGAAGCAGAGCCTCAAAACAATGTGGTGGGGGAAACCATCCTGAACGACAATCGCTTTCCGACCCTCCTCAAAAGCAGCACAAACGGAGGCCTGGGCTCAACCCTCTCCCAGAAGGAAAGGGTTAACCCATGGAGCCGGCGTCTTTAAAAAATAAACCCAAATTACTGAGTACAGTAAAAAGAGGCTCTATTTCCAGTTGTGTCAAACAGCTGACTCTGTGTCTATGCACACTTCAATTACAGGAACCAAAAGCGTCTGTAGTTCACATTATTTTGGGGAACCAAGGAATTTTCCTGCCAAAGAACTGAGAGAGATGGATGCTGTTATGGACCAACTGTTCCGTGCAGCTGTCTGGTGAAGTCCAGCACAGCCACACTGCAATTAATGAGCGTGGGCGCATTGCAGTACATTAAAGCGCCCTAACCAAGGGAAGCACAGTTGGGTAAAGTTGCCAAAGGGAGTGATACTTCGGGAAGAGATCTTGCTTATTGCCTAACTAGAAATAAGGCCCGTTGCGGAAATAAATACAACGGGATCTAGAAAGAGGCTCTGGGAGAGTGCTCTGGCTTTGGGCAAACAGTGTCAGTTTCCTGTGGCGACCTCAGCAGGGTTTAATGACAGAGTCCACTGTTTTCTCCAGAGGGACTGATCTCTGCTACCTGAAGAGCATTTGTATGTTTGAGTTATCTGTAGCCCTCACCTGGAGAGTGGTAACCATTGTTACCCATTCTCCTCTCCCCTATGAGGTATGTTATGCAACTGAAAATTCCAACTGCCTTGCAGGGGGGGGGGAGTTTGAGGTGTGGAATGGACTGAAGTCCAATCAGCTTCCATCTGCAAAAGACCAGGTTGTCGCAGCAGTTGTGGTGTGGGCGGGACCCGGGCTTTGCCTTCTGATTGGTGGTGATATATGCTGAGGAGCAGTGCCATCAGCCATACACTAAGGGAGTGCATTTTAGAATTAGAACTTTGGCACCCACTATTCAATTATATATAAGAAGAAGAGATTTGCGAACCCATTAGAATGGAGGATGACTCCGGTGTTACTTCCCCCTGCTCACATCGCTACGATGGCTTTATAATGGCTTTAAGAAAACTCACGTTATGAGACTGTAGATCTTATGCATACCTTAGTGTTTAAGGTGAAACCAGGACCGTGGCTTCTGTTTTGGTGAGACAGACGACTGCAGTTCCCCTTCTGGAATTCAGCTCAAGCGTCTGACTGACAACCTCAGACAAACTGCGTAGCGTACAGTTCATCCGTAGTTAATACAGGGGTGTCGAACTCATTTTTTATGAGGGCCGGATCTGACATAAGTGGGACTTTGCTGGGCCAGGCCATGTGTGTCATAAAATGTAACGCCAGGTAGCGGAGAGATAAACTTTATAAAGGATACAAACGCAAAGGGGTTCCCCCCCCTTAAAATAAAAACATGCTTAAAACATTAGCACGCTTGCAATATTTTGTCTATTTAGCAGTGTCTGATAACTGACACCTCTTGCTCTGAATTATGGCATCAAAATGTCTGTGCTGTTGCAATCTTGAGTATGCTGTTCTGGTGTGTATCTGTAAGCTGCAAACCTATGATGACGCAGCAGCAGCAGAACTGGAAGAAGAAGCAAAAGACAGCCAGTTCCACTGCGGGCCTGATAGAAGCCCTCCGGGGGCCTGATCCGGCCCCCGGGCCGCATGTTTGACACCCCTAAGTTAATATATTTCCAAGGTTTAAAAAAGCATGGGTGTGTGTGTGTGGGGGGGGAGATCCCGAAAAGGACAGCATTTTGAAAGCTTATACCCTGAATTAAACTTGGTTGGTCTTAAAGGTGCCATGGGACTCAGCCTTTGTTCAGTTAGCTAAGTTTCAGTAGAACTATTGGTCTACAGTAGAACAAGTCCTGTAGGCCCTTAAAGACCAAACAAGATTTTTCTGGGTATAAGTTTCCAAGAGTCAAAGCTCCCTATCTGGCATAGGCATTTGAGAATTAGAGGTCTGAATCTTCAAAGCTTATACCCGCCCAAATCTTGTTGGTCTCTTGTTGCAATTAATTTGTTAACATGCCTCTGTTTTGCTGGTCTTTGACTGTAGGACATAAGAACATAAGAGAAGCCAATGTTGGACCAGGCCAATGGCCCATCCAGTCCAACACTCTGTGTCACACAGTGGCCAACAATACCAGGTGCCATCAGGAGGTCCACCAGTGGGGCCAGGACACTAGAAGCCCTCCCACTGTTGCCCGCCCCCCAAGCACCAAGAAGACAGAGCATCACTTGCCCCAGAGTTCCTATCTATACCTTGTGGCTAATAGCCACTGATGGATCTCTGCTCTATATGCTTATCTAATTCCCTCTTGAAGCCGTCCATGTAATAAATTGTCTGTCTGTCTGTCTGTCTGTCTGTCTGTCTGTCTATCTTATCATCTATCACCTATCATCTATCATTTATCTATCATCTATCCATCTCTCTACCTCTAAGGAAGAAGAATAAGAAAAGGAAAAAGGAGGAGGAGGAGGAGGAGGAGATGATTGGATTGCAATCTCTTTTCCCTTCCCTTCCCACAACAGACACCCTGTGAGGTAGGTGTGCTGAGAGAGCTCTTTCGAGGACTCCTCTTGAGAGAACAGCTCAGAAAGAACTTGTGGCTGACCCAAGGTCACTCCAGCAGCTGCATATGGGGGAGTGGGGAATCAAACCCGGTTCTTCCAGATTAGAGTCCTCACTCCTAACCACACCACCAAACTGGTGCCCTTCTGAACATGAGAAGACAATAGCATCCTTTCTTCCATCCTTCCACCTCCTTGGGCAGGGGCCGTGGCTCAGTGGTAGAGAATCTGCTTGACATGCAGGAGGTCTCAGGTTCAATCCCTGGCATCTCCAGTAGAAGATGATCAGTTTGCAGGTGATGTGAACGACCTCTGCCTGAGACCTTGGAGTCTCACAGCCAGCCTGAGTAGACTATAGTGATGATGCAGAATCAATGCTCTGATTCAGTGTAAGGCAGTTTCATGGGTGTGTTCATGTGCATTGTCCATAAGTAGTTTCCCACAAGGTATGTTAAGGCACAGATGACTGTGTGGATCACAACAAACTATGGCAGGTCCTTAAAGAGATGGGAGTACCAGACCACCTCACATGTCTCTTGAGAAACCTGTATAAGGGTCAAGAAGCGACAGTTAGAACCGGATATGGAACAACTGATTGGTTTAGCATAGGAAAAGGAGTACGACAAGGATGTATATTGTCGCCTTGCTTATTTAATCTATATGCAGAGTATATCATGTGAAATGCTGTCCTAGATGAATCACAAGCGGGAATTAAGATTGCTGGGGAAAAGATCAAAAACCTCAGATATGCAGACGATACCACTCCAATGGCAGAAAGTGAAGAGGACCTCAAGAGCCTCTTACTCAGGGTAAAAGAGGAGAACGCAAAAGTGGGCTTGAAGCTCAACATCAAAAAAACTAAGATCATGGCATCCGGCCCCATCACTCTTTGGCAAATAGAAGGGGAAGTCGTGGAAGTAGTGACAGACTTCACATTCCTGGGATCCCAGATCACCGCAGACTGTGACAGCAGCCATGAAATTAAAAGACGCCTGCTCCTTGGGAGGAAAGCGATGGCGAACCTAAAAAGCATGATAAAAAGTAGTGACATCACCCTGCCAACAAAAGTCCGCATGGTCAAAGCAATGGTATTCCCAGTAGTCATGTATGGCTGCAAGAGTTGGACTATAAGGAAGGCCGAGCGCCAAAGAATAGATTCTTTTGAACGATGGTGCTGGAGAAGACTCTTGAGAATCCCTTGGCCTTCAAGAAGATCCAATCAGTCAATCCTAAAAGAAATCAACCCTGACTGTTCCCTGGAAGGCCACATACTGAAGCTGAGGCTCAAATACTTTGGCCACCAGATGAGAAGAGAGCAATCACTGGAGAAGACCCTGATGCTGGGAAAGACTGAAGGTCAAAGAAGACGGGGACGGCAAAGGATGAGATGGTTAGACAGTGTCACAGATGCAACAAACATGAAACTGAGCCAGCTTCAGAGGATGGTGGAAGACTGGAAGGTCTGGCGGGAGCTGGTCCATGGGGTCGCAAAGAGTCAGACTCGACTGTGCGACTGCTAAGGCACAGATGAGTGCGGTCCCAGTTGGGATCCTGGCTCATGCTGTGACTCCAGTAAAAGGAGCTCTTGAATCAAGCCCCGATTCATTTCCAAGGAGTAAACCTGACGTGAACTGCTGAGACATTGCATCAACTCTGTCTACATTGGTGGAATACGTAAATTCGTAGTCCATGAACCGATAACTTTCTAATTAAATGGGGAAATGAATAGCCGGCTTATTTGGTTCCTTAAATTTGTCTCTGTTTATTCCTTTTTTTCCTTCTTTCTTTAAAATTTCCTTCAATTGTGTGCTTTGTGCAAATTAAGGGGTGGGGGAGATTGGATCTCATGTGCCTTCCGCTTCTAAATTGTTTCCATTTATGTTCTGTTCTGAAATATAATGAGAGGCGCATTTTGAGTCTGAAAGGTTCCGCTTTTAAATGTACTACTTCGGGCCTGTAATCAGAGACTATTTTGAATACGTGGCACCTAGCATACATATGAATATGCTAATCAGGCTAAACTTAATAGTTCTCATTTGTATTAATGCAAATGAGAAGAATGTGCTTTCCTCCAAATATATTTTTTCTTCTTCTCTCCTTGATATTTATCGAGGAAACCACAAAAACTCCAGTCCAACCTCCACGCCGAACCGCGACGTGTTCTAACATTTCCGCAGGATGCCTTAAAAGGGCGTGTTTGATTTCGGCTTAATCTAATTTCCTCCAACAGAATTGCATCTAAAGGCAATATAAAGTTACAATTTGTTCCATGTCAAATAATAAAAATGGCCTTTAAATTTTACATGAATTTGACCTTTTGGATTTTTGTGTTCAATTAAAACGTTGCTCATAGTGGGAGAGCCATAAAGAGCGTTGTATTAGCTTAGTCCCGAACTCAGGTGCTTAATCAAGAGTTATTCCTACTGCCCCCATTGTATGTATTTTTTACTATTGTAATGTAGGGTTTTCTTTTTCAATATTGCCATATCCTTAAGACTCGGCGAAGGTCACAATGCGAAATTAAAAAGTGGGGAATTGAGAAGTGAACTTTTCTTGCGGCCCTGTTTTCTGCCGAACGTCTTAGAGGCTCTCTTTGAAGGACTGGGCTATCGGTGTGAAGAAGAAGAAGAAGAAGAAGAAGAAGAAGAAGAAGAAGAAGAAGAAGAAGAAGAAGAAGAAGAAGAAGAAGAAGAAGAGATTGGATTTATACCCAGCCCTTAACTACCCAAAGGAGTCTCAGAGCAGCTTACAAGCTCCTTTCCCTTCCCCTCCCCACAACAGACACCCTGTGAGGTAGAAGAAGAGATTGGATTTATACCCCGCCCTTCACTACTCAAAGGAGTCTCAGAGCTGCTTTCATTCTCCTTTCCCTTCCCCTCCCCACGACAGACACCCCCTGTGAGGTTGGTGGGGCTGGAAGAGCTCTGACAGAAACTGCTCTTTCAAGGACAGCTCTGACAGAACTACGGCTTGTCCAAGGTCATCCATCAGGTGCAAGTGGAAGAAGAAGAAGGAGATTGGATTTATACCCCGCCCTTCACTACCTGAAGGAGTCTCAGAGCGTCTTACAAACTCCTTTCCCTTCCCCTCACCACAACAGACACCCTGTGAGGTCGGTGGGGCTGAGAGAGCTCAGACAGAAACTGCTCTTTTTCAAGGACAGCTCTTGTTAGAACTACGGCTTGCCCAAGGTCATCCAGCAGCTGCAAGTAGAAGAAGAAGAAGAAGAGATTGGATTTATACCTTGCCCTTCACTACCTGAAGGAGTCTCAGAGCAGCTTACAAACTCCTTTCCCTTCCCCTCCCCACAACAGACACCCTGTGAGGGAGGTGGGGCTGAGAGAGCTCTGACAGAAACTGCTCTTTTTCAAGGATGGCTCTTGTCATAACTACAGCTTGCCCAAGGTCATCCAGCCAGGTGCAAGTGGAGGAGTGGGGAATCAAACCCGGTTCTCCCAGATTAGAGTCCGCGCACTTAACCCCTACACCGAACAGGAGCAATGGAGTGGCAAGAGCGACCCCTGACACTGTTGTTTAAATCACACTGAGGCAAAAGTTGTTTCAAAGTCATAGTGTGAGAAAAGCGCCTCAAAGACCAGAACTATACTCTACAGCTAGCTTGAGTCAGATCAGGGTCCCCCGAACCCACGTCTGCTATTTCCACAGCCAAACATCACAACAGAGAACCAAATTTACCAAGCATTGGGGCTGCTTCAGCTGGGGGAAACGGTACAGGAGGGAAAGCTGAAGCCCCTCCTTCCCCCACGCCACTGCCACGAGGTGATTTGGGCCCCAGCACATTTTGGTACCTCAATGTAACATTTGGATACGAAAAGATCAGAGTCAGATCAGAGGAACCCTGATTCAGCTCATGCCAAACATTACATCTACCATGTCCTGGGTGTGTGCACTGCATCTGGCAAAGGAGCTGCGGGCAATTACTGTCCCTAGAAATTCTACCACTGTGTATGTTTGTTGCATTCCAACAAGGTAACAGCGTTCTGTGCGCCTTAGTGTTTAGTCATGCCGGCCACATGACCACGGAAACGTCTTCGGACAGCGCTGGCTCTTTGGCTTGGAAACGGAGATGAGCACCGCAACCCTAGAGTCGGATTCGACTGGCTTTCGAGCAAGGGAACCTTTACCTTTACCTTTAATTTGGCAATTTTAGGTGTACATTTAAACACCCCCCCAAAGGGTGAAATAGTCATTTGATCACTCTTTAATGATGATGATGAAGAAGAAGAAGAAGAAGAAGAAGAGGAAGAAGAAGAAGAAGAGCTTACAGCATCCTTCGTTTCCTCTCCCCTCAACAGACACCCTGTGAGGTAGGTGGGGATGAGAGAGCTCTTTGAGAACTGCTCCTGAGAGAACAGCTCTGAGAGAACTGAGGCTCGCTCAAGGTCACCCAGCAGCTGCACGTGGAGGAATAGTGGGGAATCAAACCCGGTTGTCCCAGATTAGAGTCCGCGCTCCTAACCACTACACCAAAGGGCTAATGGGTGTGCACATAGACTAGAATATCTTTGTGGCTGGGGCACAAATGCAATTCTGCAGATGTTCAGAAGAATCATAGAATCATAGAATCAAAGAAGAAGAAGAAGAAGAAGAAGAAGAAGAAGAAGAAGAAGAAGAAGAAGAAGAAGAAGAAGAAGAAGAGGAAGAAGAGGAGGAGGAGGAGGAGGAGGAGGAGATTGGTTTGATACCCTGGCCTTCACAAGGAGTTGCTTACAATCCCCTTTCCGTCCTCTCCCCACAATAGACACCCTGTGAGGTAGGTGGGGCTGAGAGAGCTCTGAGAGAAGCTGCTCTTGAGAGAACAGCTCTGAGAGAACCATGGCTTGTATTGATGTATTAATTGTCTCATTCATTCCTTAGCCCACATTCCCTTGTTTTGTCCTTACATGTCAACCATTTTGCCAGTACTTGGGCCAAGAAGAAACAAAAGACAGGGGGAGGGCAAAATTCTGAGGACACATGGAGCCAGCTAAGTCATATGACTTGGACTTCTTTTAATAGGACATTATTTGGGTGGGGACTGGGTAATGCAAGGTGGGGTCCCAGAATGCATCTTGGTCTTGGTGCCCACTGGTGGCTCTTGGCAGCCGAACTCTTCATTACCCATCAGACCATGGCTAGCTGCAGCTCAGGAGGGGCCATGGCTCCTTAGAACATAAGATAAGCCATGTTGGATTGGGCCAATGGCTGATCCAGTCCAATGCTCTGTGTCACACAGTAGCCAAAACCCAGGGGCCATCAGGAGGTCCACCAGCTCAGTGGTAAAGCTACTGCTTGGCATACGGAAGCTCCCAGGTTCAATCCCTGGCATCTCCAGTTGAAAGGACCAGGGAGTAGGTTGTGTGGAAGGCCTCTTCCTGAGATCCCGGGGAGCTGCTGCCACTCAGAGTATTGAAAGGCGGCACTCTAATCGAAAGCCTGGTGGAAGACCTCCCCAAACTCCATCCTCCTCAGGCTCCACCCACCCCCCAAATCTTCAGGTATTTCCCAACCCAGAGCTGGCAACTATAGAAGACACGGATTTGTCTATGGATATTTTGTGAGAAATTACCACATGGGATTTCTCCCCTCCAGGCTCACCAGAAGCTTCATTTTAGAACTTCAACTGAGTACAGATTAAGAACATCAGGAGACCCCCCCCCGCTGCGTCAGACAAGTGGTCCATCTAGTCCAGCCTCCTGTCTCACACAGTGGCCAACCAGTTCCTCTGGAGGTCCAACAATAGGGATTAGAGGCTGAGGCCTTCATAAGTACATAAGAAGAGCCCTGCTGGATCAGACCAATAGTCCATCTAGTCCAGCCTCCTGTCTCACACAGTGGCCAACCAGTTCCTCTGGAGGTCCAACGATAGGGATTAGAGGCCGAGGCCTTTGTAAGAAGATATGAAGAGCCTTGCTGGATCAGAGGGGTGGTCCATCCAGTCCAGCATCCTGTCTCACACAGTGGCCAACCAGTTCCTCTGGAGGTCCAGCAACGGGGCATAGAAGCCGAGGCCTTCATAAGAACATCAGAAGAGCCATGCTGGATCAGACCAATAGTCCATCTAGTCCAGCCTCCTGTCTCACACAGTGGCCAACCGGTTCCTCTGGAGGGCCAACGATAGGAATTAGAGGCTGAGGCCTTAGTAAGAAGATACGAAGGGACTTGCTGGATCAGAGTGGTGGTCCATCCAGTCCAGCACCCTGTCTCACCCAGTGGCCAACCAGTTCCTCTGGAGGTCCAACTAGAGCTCAGAGGCTGAGGCCTTCCCCTGATGTGGCCTCCTGGCTCTGGGATTCAGAGGCTCTGAACATGGAAGCTTCTTTTAGTCACCATGGCTAGACCTCTCCTCACTGAATCTGTCTAATCCCCTGTTAAAGCTGTCTACACTTCTGACCATCACTACATCCTCTGGAAGCGAATCCCACATTTTAATCGCGATTTTTAAGATAGGGTGTGCATGCAGCATGGGCTCGAACGGGCAGGAGCCATTCTGAAGAATCTGTCAGAGCCGCTCAGTAGCCCCATTAGAATTCAGAGAGCTCCAAAGTAATTACAAAACAGCTGTAATGGAAAATTGGTAGTCAAACCCATTTTCCACCAACTAGAACACTGAATGGGCTCCATTATGCTCCTAATTCTCATTAACTTAATTTGCATAGGAAACAATGAAAGAATACCTAATGAGCTACGGGCAGATGGAAGGCAGATCGATACCCTCTGAGCCGAGGTCCAGCCCCCTAATTAAGAGACGAGTCTCGAAGACGGGGTTCGATTTACCTTTACGCTGAGGGTTGAAGACCGCCAATGGATGGAGTGCTGAAAAGGGAGGTGACCTACGCTCTCCCGTTTGACCTCATGAGTCAATGCGGGAAACACACATGGGATGTGTCAGGTGTTGCTTTGGTTTCTTGCCCATGTGAACTGACATGTGTCCAATTGCACGTCGTAATAAGCACACATGCACGGTCATTTCCTTCTTTCTTTTTTTACCCCCAAAGGGGATTTTTTCATTTGCATTTTCTATAAACTACAAAAAACTACAACTAAAGATTGAAAGGGGAAAGGAAACTATACCCTATCATGAAAACTATGGGAAATGGGAAAAGAATGGACCAATACATAGAAACTACTTGGTGGGGAAAGGTGCCCACTATTCTAAACTATATCATCTATTGGTTTGGGGAAAGGAGAGCTAATACATATCACTTATTAGCTAAAAATAAGGCTTATTAACCTAATATTACATGTTTGGTGTACAATTTAATTCATTGCAGTGTTGCTTTAAGAGTATGCATTTAATAGCTTAGCACAAATTCTGCCGTTAAGAACTATTGTTCTTGTTCTAGAGTCCTTTCTTCATTTTCTTGGGTTTAGGGGCGGCTTCTCCTTTCTCCGATTCTGATGATTCTGGTGATGTGGAAGTAGTGCTTTTTGAATCCTGTAAGTAGGATTCTTCTTCTTCATCTTCTTCTTCCTCCTGATCCGGTTTAGAGTTCTTTTCATTCTTTTTATATTTCGGATTAATCATTTGATCCATAAATTTTTCAGCTTTTGGAACAGAGTCAATTTTGTATTTTTTATCCAAGTAATTAAAACTCAGTCCTTCCAGGAATAACCATCTATACGATACTCCCTTTTTTTGCAGAGTGAGAGTAAGCATCCTGTATAGTTTCCTCCATTTTCTAAATTCAAAGGAAATGTCTTTTAATATTTTTATCTCTTCGGTCTCAATTTTTGAAGATTTTCCTGTTGTAGATTTTAGCACCAGTTCTCTGGTAGATCATTTCATGAATTTTAGATAGGTTTCCCCTGGGAGTTTATTCGTTTTTATAAAGTCTGGGTAGATCCTGTAGGCTACATCCATCTCTTTCACAAGGTCTTCCTGTTTGTAATCCATTAATGGGGCCAAAGCCTCCATCAACAGTTCTTTTAAGTCCTCGTTCTTCTCTTCAGGGATCCCATGAAAGCATAGAATATATGTAGATCTTTCCAGCTGGAGGTGTATTAATTGTGTTTTATTGGAGGATCTTTCCTTCTCTGTTTCATCTACTATCTTATTAATACTCTCTGTCTGTTTTTCCATTTTTTTCAGTTACTGAGGTTCTTTTATCCATTTGATGCAGTTGTTTTTGAACACTGTCCAGTTTGGTGTTGAGGTTAGTCATCTGTTCCAATAGAGGGCGCAGTGCATTTGCTAACAGTGAAGAAAAGTCTGTAGTTACTTCCTGGTTCTGGGAAGGAGTTGTTGGTATGTTATTTACGGTCACCAGTTTTTTCTCCAGTGCCCTCCGTCCTCTCCCAGCCATAATATCAACAAGAAGTAAGTTTCCCAAAACAAGACAAAAAGTTATGCGATTTAAATCTGCTTTGTATATTTTGGCAGTTTTTGCCTTTGCTTAACTTCTTATGCACTTATTTTAGCTTTAAGTCATTTAATTTCCGATTTAAAACCGCTTTTAAATCTTTTTCAAAAAAAAGGGGGGGAGTACTTTGTCCCTCTCCCTCCATGCTTCAAACTTAGGCGCTTCCAATTACTACCAAGATCAGTTCGCTTTTTCACCTGAACTTTGCTTAACTCACAGTTTGGGGACCTGGAGATCTTCTGGAAGCATTTTAAAGTATTGATCGTGGTCGCTTGCTCCGGCAGTTGTCTCTAAGCACCATATTGGCTCCACAGCGACGGTACATTTTGGGGATAAGGTGAGCCTCAATTCCTTGGCCGTCACCTTGGAAGAGGCTCTCCTCAGCTCCCCAAGCTGAGGGTCTCCTACAGAGACCCCAGGGAGGTCCGGGACAAACTCAGGCCCCTCCCGTTGGCTGGGTCTCGCCACGTCCCCATCAGAGCGAGACGGGACGTGTCTGAGCGGCAAAATGCTTAAACCGTAAGTCCATGCATGGTCATTTCCTGATGGCAGAATGGCACCTTGCATGTGTGAATTTCACCCTGACCTGGATAGCCCTGGCTACTCCGACCTTGTCAGATCTTGGAAGCTAAGCAGGGTCAGTCCTGGTTAATATTTGGGTGGGAGACCACCAAGGAAATCCAGGATTGCTACACAGAGGCAGTGAACGACAAACCACCTGTGAACATGTCTTTCCTTTTTTAATTTTGTTTTAAACTTTATTGTCAATAAACTAGATACAATAACATATAAAATAATATATGTAACCATTACACTAATAACAGCAGTAGTAAGAACAGTGAAAATACGAATGTTTGGAAAAAAAAGAGTACATCATGAGAAGAACCAACAACTGTAAATAGTATGAATAGCACTTTAATAAACCATCATTATTGTATCTAAGATTGAAGCGTAATCATCTTTGGTAGATAAATATACCAAGAAGGGAAACCAAGTCGAAGTAAAATTGGAATCCATAAAGTTTGTAGTCTTAGAAAAGATAGCATCAGAAAGTTTATCCATAAGGCAAAATTCACGTAGTTTCATTTATCCATCCAGAGATGGTGAGATGTATATTATTTTTTCCAGGTTTTGGCTATAACAAATCTGGCTGCTGCACACAATAAAGCCATGGCTTCTTTGTGTGGTGGGAGAGGAAGTTGCCAGGCATCCAGTTGCAATGATTTTGGATCAAAAGGCATGTTGTACGTTGTGATATCAGAAATGCGGTGGGTTATTTCTTGCCAAAATGCGGGTATATATTTGCAATCCCACCAACAATGTTGTTAAGGACGTATTTCCTCACAACTTCTCCAGCATAAGGGCGGTAGAGATGATTGTATATGATGCAGTTTTTGTGGCGTAAGGTACCTAGTTATGAGTTTAAAGGACTGTGTTCTTTGTTATTTATTTATTTATTTCATTTGGCTTATATACCACTCCTTCCCAAAGGCTTGGAGTGGTTTACAGAGAAGTATTTAACGTTTCTAACTAGGGCCACACAGTACAGGGGAGAAATGAATGCCTACCAGGCACCCGAGCAGGGTGTGTTCATGGTGGGTTCTTCCTCAAGTCGATGGTGTCTCGGCAGGATCTTCCGGTAGCGACTCCTTCTGGGCGGACTTCGTGGTGTGCGGCTCTGCAACGGTCGCAGCACTGGTCTCTGTCCTTACTGGCTCCGACCGTGCTGTGTTGCTGCGTTGTCATGCCTCCTCTCCGCCTGGGTCATTCGTCGCCTGACTTTGTTCATCCATCGCCTGTTGCCACTGCACGGCCGCCACCGCTGCTACACGCCATCCATGGAAGGAGGGTGCCCCCCACTCTTCTAAGAGCAGGTACCCATTTGTCTACTTGCCCTAGGGCTTTCGAGCCGCTGGGTGGGTGGGAGCTGGGATGAGGGCCGGGAGCTCACCCCGGCCGCGGTGGGACTCGAACAGCCTTGTGGCTGTTCGGAGATAGCTTACCGCAGGTTCTTTTACAGCCTGCGCCACCGCTTCCCTAATGACAATATGTTTAGATCGAACCAACATAGATTGCCAGAGGGATCTCCAAGTTGAGGGAGTAAATACCTTTGTACAGTCCTTCTGCCAATACGTAGTGTAGGATGGAAGGACAGCATTGGAGGGTTCCATCATCAGTGAGTATAAACTAGAGATAAGATGTTTATAAGAAGATTGTGGTTCCTTTAACAGAATTTCGTCAGAGGTCTCACCAGTTCTTTCTTGATAGTGGGGGTACGTAACAAATGAGCTAATTGGAGATCCACGGGGTAACCTTAACATTCAGAGGTGTTTTGCTGTTACCTGCCTCCGTGTCATAATAATAATAATAATACCTTTCGATTTATTGATCGCTCAATCCGGCAGAGCTGCTGGCTCTGAGCGATTTACAGTTATACAGGTTTCACACAAGGGACTAACAATTTCATAGGGGTAAGGAAGGACAACATATAATTCTTTAAATCGCACACATTTGCAGCCGACAGGGATTTTGTTCAGCTGAAAGCTTCAGATGTGTTCCAGACAGCATTCACTTCGGCTTGGCTTGATGACGTTGGTTCTTCCTAGGCTGCTTTTTGAGTTGTAGTGCCACAATGCCATCGCCTGGCCAGATTGGCCCATCGCAGGCTTCTTAATGCCGAAGAGGTCTTTTCCCCCATAAACCTTGTATTCCTTGGAGGTCTCCCATCCAAACGCTAGTCAGGGCTGACCTTGCTTAGCTTCCTTTTTTAAAAAAAAATGTTTTAAATGTTTTTATTTCATAAAAAAATCCAACACCAACACCACCCATGTGCAACTTCCAGGCATTAGAGACATAAATAAAATTCCATACAGTATTATATCACAATCAATCTCCGTACAACTCTATTCCACTATTAACCTTCCCTCTTAATCTTATAATCAAATTAACCTCTCAATTTCCTATTAACTGACTAATCACCCCAAATTTTTTAAACTTTCCCAAATACCCCGCCATGCTTAGCTTCCAAGATCTGATGAGACTGGGCTCGCCTGGGCTACCCAGGTCAATTCTGTGAACCTCTGCGATATTTCACTTCAGTCTCTCTCTCTCCACACACCACAATATGCACACTAAAAAAAAAAAAAGGAAATCTGAAGGCTGTTAATGATAGGAAGCTTTGGAGGTAATGAATTCATAAAGGTAAAGGTTTCCCTTGCTCGAAAGCCAGTCGAATCTGACTCTAGGGATGCGGTGCTCATCTCCGTTTCCAAGCCGAAGAGCCAGCGCTGTCCAAAGACCTTTCCATGGTCATGCGGCCAGCATGACTAGATGCCAAGGTGCTGGGGCCAGAGACGGGAGCTCACTCCGTCATGCAGCACTCGGGTCTCAAACTGCTGAACTACTGACCTTCTGGTCTGCAGTTCAGCATCTTAACCACTTGAGCTACTGTAGCCCCCTAACACCCCTAAAAGGTAAAGGTTCCCTTGCTCGAAAGCCAGTCGAATCCGACTCTATGGTTGTGGTGCTCATCTCCGTTTCAAAGCCGAAGAGCCAGCGCTGTCCAAAGACATTTCCATGGTCATGTGGCTGGCATTACTAAACACCAAGGCGCACGGAATGCTGTTACCTTCCCATTGAAGTGGTACCTATTTATCTACTTGCAATTTCTTGCTTTCGAACTGCTAGGGTGGCAGGAGCTGGAACTAGAGACGGGAGCTCACTCCGTCATGCAGCACACTCGGATCTCGAACTGCTGAACTACTGACCTTCCACGGCCTGCAGTTCAGCGTCTTAACCATTTGAGCCACCGCAGCTAACACCCCTAGATTACGCTATATTCTAAGAATGTAGAGTTAAGTAAAGAGTTCGGGAAAATATTCCCAATAACAGTCCAGCAACAGAATGAGCCTTCCTGGAAGCTGCTGGAATCTCCTTTATTTGTGGTCTTCAGGGCAAAACAGATAAAAAGGACTGTATGGGGCCGTTTCAGTGGTGCGTTTCCTACCCCAGTACAGACATGCGTTAGTTCCCCATTCCTCCCATTTTTATAATTGCCGATGCCTTCCGAACGCAAGACCCAGAGCATCTTGAGCGAGAAAATGACGGGTTTCTGTATATTTTGGCTCCGACAAATGCCATCCTGTGAAGCTAATCATATTTGTTTAATTAAAGTAACACATCTGTGTAGTAAATAGCCTGTGAGCGGTCAGTAACAGAATGCCGTACAAGTACAGCAATAATTGGATAATGTAATGAAATGCATGGAAGGGTGTGTTTTTTTTTTTTTAAGAAGAAAATATAATGAGATTTCATCGTTTTATACACACAGGTAATTAGTTCTTAGAAATATGAGGAGAGCGGATGATCCGCAGATTCGAGCTATCAGCAATTAATTCAAACAATCCAAGGGATGAGGTACAAAGAACGGGGGGACACGGTTAAAGTCCGCAGGAGTTCCAAGGGAAGAGGGATCTCGGTCGGAATTTAAATGGATAAACAAACCGGGACGGGAAGGGTTAAAGCACAAGGGTCATTCCCTTCCCTCACAAAGGGGCATGGTTGATTGCCGGGTCATTGGGGTAGTTGACGCATGAATGCACATGACTAACCGTGCATGTAGACCCTAGAGCATGGGTGTCAAACTCATTTGTTATGAGGGCTGGATCTGACATAAATGAGATCTTGTTGGGCCGGGCCATGTGTGTCATAGCGGTAGTGGTAGCAGAGATATAAACTTTATAAAGGACACAAATGTGGGGTTTTTTTTACTGAAAATAAAAACATGCTTAAAACATTAGCACTCTTGCAATACTTTGTTTATTTAACACTGTCTGAGAACTGACATCTCTTGCTCTGAATTATCGCATTAAAAATGTCTGTGCTGCTGCAATCTTGAGTTTGCTGTTCAGGCGTGTATCTGTCAGCTGCAAACCTACGATGATGCAGAAGAAGCAGAACTGGAAGAAGCAGCAGAAGACAGCCAGTTCCACTGCGGGCCTGATAGAAGCCCTCTGGGGGCCTGATCTGCCCCCCGGGCCAGATGTTTGACGCCCCTGCCCTAGAGAATCATTGCACGTTAGGTGACATCAGAGGAAAAGAATGCTTTGTGGTAAGAACATAAGACACACCAATGTTGTATCAGGCCAAAGGCCCATCCAGTCCAACACTCTGTGTCACACAGTGGCCAGAAATACCAGGTGCCATCAGGAGGTCCACCAGTGGGGCCATGCACATCAGTGGCCCATTCACACATGCAACATATGGGCAACATGAAGGGATAAGCATGCATGCGCCAGTGTTCCCTCTAAGCTGAGTTAGTGTGAGCTAGCTCACAGTGTTTTAGCCTCCAGCTCACACATTTTTGTCTTAGTTCAGGAAGGATGGCTCCAGAGCAGACTACTGTATGCAGTAGCCAGATCGCTCGCTCACAACTTGAATGCCAGTAGCTCACAAAGTAGAATTTTTTGCTCACAAAACTCCACAGCTTCGAGGGGGCATTGGGGGGGGTCAGTTGTAGTCTAATTGCCTTTGCATTCCTTCTGCGCTTCTTAGCTGCTGTAACGCTTATCCCTAAGTTCTGCAGGTGGTGGGATGTTGATGTCTGGTTCTAAGGGAACCGTGGGAGCGAACTTGGTTCCCAGCTTCAGCGTGAAACGGTCGGAGCTCTTTCTCCCGCGCGCGGGAGTGTGGCTAATTGGCCAGGACAGTGTGGGGGGTGCATACGAATACCCTATATCCTATTATGCCCTAGGGGCAGCCGCCATTCTTAACAGTGCCTATGTTAATGCATCTATAGCTCTTCAATAAAGTATTACCTTTCCTGATAAGCGTGTACTATGTTGTTGGCTGTGGTGGCTAGCAGAAAGTGGGTCTGCTCCCCATGAAAAACGGTGGCAAGCAGAAAGCAGGGTCATGAACTGACATGAACAGGTTTGGTTTATGAACCTACTTATCAGTTCGCAGTTCTGCTTGTGGTTCAGCCAAGAACCACGAACTGTACTGCAAAAATGTGGTTCATGCCCATCCGTAGTAATGACCACCCAGGGAAGAGGTATGTGAACCTAGAGGACTGCCTTGCACAGAGATAAGCTTGTGGTCCATCTAGCTCAGGCACTGAAACGTCTTCCCCTATCCCTGCTACCTGAGTTCCTTTCACTAGAGATACTAGGGATTGAACCTGTGACCTTCTCCATTCAAGTGTCTTCGTGCCAATGAACAAATATTTAGTACAAACATCTGGGGATGTTCAGGCGGCTGTTTTTTTTTTACAAAGGGAATGGGACTATAGGAAGACTTGAAACGACTAGTGCTGAAGGTTAATGCGGAAAGTGCCAAAGCAGGATTACAGATGAACACCAAGAAGACAAAGTAATTGCCTATTTTTGCATACCAACCTTTTCACATATCTACCTTCTCTAGTAGATTCTCTATACTATACCCCTCTTGAAGCTGTCTATGCTTTTAGCTGCCACCACTTCCTATGGCAGTGAATTCTGCGTGTTAATTGCTCTTTCGGTGAAGAAGGACTTCCTTTTCTCTGTTCTAAGCCTACTGCTCATTAATTTCGTGGAGGGCCCACGAGTTCTTGTATTGTGAGAAAGGGAGAAAAGGGCTTCTTTCTCTGCCTTCTCTATCACAGGCATAATCTTGTAAACATTGATCGTGTCACCCCTTAAGCACACTACTTGCATGAATTCATACATTCAGATGAGAGTTGTCGAGTGTTGATAAATCAAGGGATGAGAGTTTGAACAATACACATGCGTACATGATCCGTCCCAGACAGTATAGGATACAGGGTGTATGGGTGTTTGGAATATATAGGGTTGGCAGCTCTGAGGTGGGAATGACCTGTAGATTCTGTGGGTGGGGCTTGGGGAGGGGATGGACCTCAGTACGGTATAACTGGATGATTAGAGCCAGTTTGGTGTAGTGGTTAAGTGCGCGGACTTGGGTTAGAACAGATAAAAGGAAGTACTTCTTCAACCAAAGAGTGAATATCACATGGAATCCACTGCCACAAGAGGTGGCGGCGGCTACAAGCATGGACAGCTTCAATAGGGAATTAGAGAAACATATGGAGCAGAGGTCCAGCAGTGGCTATTAGCCACAAGGTATAGATAGGAACTCACAGGCTGGGGCAAGGGATGCTCTGTATTCTTGGTGCTTGGGGGCTTCTAGTATCCTGCCCCCACTGCTGGACCTCCTGGTGGCACCTAGTATTTTTGGCCACTGTGTGATGGACTAGATGGGCCATTGGCCTGATCCAACATTGGCTTCTCTTATGTTCTTATGTCACAGAGTCCACCCTCCAAAGCAGCCATTTTCCCAAGGGGAAATGATTTCGGTCATCTGGAGATCAATTGCAATTCCAGGAGATCTCCAGGCACCACCTGGAGGTTGGCAACACTAGGGATACCTGTCAATGGAGCCACTTGAAGCCAGTGTTTTTTCCTTTGTTGTTGTTTAGTCGCTCAGTCGAGTCCAACCCTTCACGACCCCATGGACCACATCACGCCAGGCCCTCCTGTCCTCCGTCGTCCTCCGGAGTTTGCTCAATTTCATGTTCGTTGCATCGATAACACTCTCTCACCATCTCATTCTTTGCCGTCCTCACCTTCTTTGACCTTCAATCTTTCCTAGCATCAGGGCCTTCTTCTCCAGGGAGTGCTCCCTTCTCCTTTGGTGGCCAAAGATATTTGAGCTTCAGCTTCAGCATCTGGCCTTCCAGGGAACAGTCAGGGTTGATTTCTTTAGGATTGACTGATTTGATCTCCTTGCAGTCCAAGGGACTCTCAAGAGTCTTCTCCAGCGTAATAATTCAAAAGAATTTATTCTTCGGCGCTCGGCCGTCCTTTGGGGGGAGAAAAAAAAGGCCAATTGCGGGGAAAGTTTTAAACAAAGTTTCCCTCTTCGTATAGAAGCATAATCAACAGAGTTTCAAATCAGTGAAAGGTAACCATTTTGCAGCAGAGCCAGGAGCCCTGGATGTATTCAATAACCTACAATTAAGCCCGAAAGTGTAAGGGAAATGTGAAATATTGATCTGAAAATTTGAAGATTATGGCACTCTGAAGCAAAATGAGACATTCGAATGGTATAATTTCCACCAGTGAAAATAGAAGGCGGTGGAAATTTGAAACCCTTTCTGACCGATCATCTGTCACACGTTGCCAAGCCATTAAAATCTGTTTGACAACGTTTATTTATTTATATAAAATCACAGGCTCCCTCCCCAAACTACCAAGGTGTTTAACGATCAAGAGCAAAGTAATCCATGAAACAATTAAAGTAATGGGATTGTTAGAAACAATTCACGGGGTAAACCTCATGTCACAAGATGTCCTGCTGTACACCGCGTTGGTCAGGCCGCACCTGGAGTCTTGTGTGCAGTTCTGGAGGTCTCACTTCCAAAAGGATGTGGACAGGATGGAGCGGGTGCAGCGGAGAGAGATCAGGGATGATCGGGGGGCTGGAGACCAAGAAGCCCTGGGAGGAAAGGCAGAGGGACTTGGGAATGTTTAGTCTGGAGAAGAAGAGGTTGGGGGGTGGACTAGATCGCTCTCTTGAAGTATTTGAAGGGCTGTCACTTAGAGGAGAGCAGGGAGCTGTTCCTGTAGGCAGCAGAGGACAGGACCGTGATATCCGGCTCATGTGACCGGCTCTGTGTAGTTTTGTAAGCTGAGTAACCTGGTAACGTGACGCTCCTGCGTTTGTAGCTTTATTTAAGCACTCTGCTAACTGATGGTGAATGGACTGACCACACCAGTTAACCTCAGCAGGTTTCTCACAGGAAGCTGATTTATACCGAATCGGACCATCAGACCCTCCCCCAAATGAAAGGGCAATCCCTGGGTCTCTGTGACACACATGGTGCCGCCTTATACTGAATCAAACCCTTGATCCATCACCATTCCGAGTTTGCTTCAAGGTGCTGGTTCTTTAAAGCTTTATATGGTATGGGGCCGACATAACTGAGGAACATGTCATCCAGATATGTACCCCAGCGAGCACTGCACTCAGGGTCATAAAATTGATTGACACTCCTGGGCTCCAAAGACATCAGACTGGCAACAACCAGGGCCAAGGCCTTCTCGGTGGTGGCTCCATACTGGTGGGACGAGCTCTCGGAAGAGATCAGGGCCCTGCGGGACCTTTTACAGTTCTGCAGGGCCTGCAAGACGGAGCTCTTCCACCAGGCTTTTGGCTAAAGAGCCACCAACAAAAACAACACCATCATCATCATCACTAAAGAAAGACAGAGCCCTGTGTCCGACTCCACCATTACAGCCTGTTTCAGCCACACATATATGTGCAAGATTGAGAAGCTGACGAACAAAGCAGGCCGGAGATCATATTAACATAACTGTTGCGGCCATCCCTAATGTATTAGTTTACAACCAGCTAGCGCTTTATGATCAGTGCTCCCTCTAAGCTGAGTTAGTGTGAGCCAGCTCACAGGGTTTTTTAGCCTTAGACACATTTTTGTCTCAGCTCAGGAAGGGTGGCTCCAGAGCAAGCTAATTTATGCTTGAGCCAAATTGCTCGCTCACAACTTAAATGCCGGTAGCTCACAAAGCAGAGTATTTGCTCACGAGACACCACAGCTTAGAGGGAGCATTGTTTATGATATTGAATTGTTTTTAGATGGTTTTATTTTTGTCATAATTGTTCTGATGTTTTGTCTTCTGTAAGCCACCCTGAGCCTCCTTCAGTGGGGGGGGGCAGGGTATAAACCAAATCAATAAATAAATCCATATGTTCAGACTGGCAGAGGCTCTCTGGTGTCTTTCACGCCACCTTCTACCTTATTTTTAAACTGGAGATGCCAAGGATTGAACCTGGGACCTTCTGCATGCCAAGCAGAGGCTCTTCCACTGGGCCACAGCCCCTCTTTACAGCTCTCTTTAGGGTCTCAGGCAGAGGTCTTCTGCATCACCTGCTGCCTGGTCCTTTTTAACTGGAGATGCCAAGGATTGAACCTGGGAACTTCTGCATGCCAAGCAGAGGCTCTTCCACTGAGCCACGGCCCCTCTTTACAGTTCTCCAGGGTCTCGGGCGGAGGTCTTTCTCATCACCTCCTGCCTGGTCCTTTTTAACTGGAGATGCTGGGGATTGAACCTGGGACCTTCTGCCTGCCAAGCAGAGGCTCTTCCACTGAGCCACAGCCCCTCTTTACAGCTCTCCAGGGTCTCAGGTGGAGATCTTTCCCATCACCTCCTGTCTGGTCCTTTTCAACTGGACATGCCGGGGATTGATCCTGGGACTTCCTTCATGCCAAGCAGATTCTCTACCACTGAGCCGTAGCCCCGTCCAGATGCTCTACCACTGAGCCGCAGCCCCGCCCCGGTCTCCCATCCAAGTACCAACCCCGCTGAGCTCCTGAGCTCTGATGAGATCAGTCTAGTGAGCAAGAGAACAGGTGCTTTTCTTGTTTGTTCCGTTAAGGTAGGTGGGGGCATTGCAGTTTGGGAGAGCACGACACTTTTTATTTGCCCATTCGCCACAGCAATAATACGAGGCCTCTCCATGGAGCCACTTTCGACATCTGCAAGGTTGTTTCAAGGACCGCATCTCTGACGCCCGGACAGCCCGCCAAGGCATCACGTTGATCGATGCGACAAAAGGCCCCCGCGGGAGACGTGGAACCGCGCAGGCACCTGGAATCCGAAACTTAAGAGCTCTTTGTGGCCACTCTCGCCTCGAAGCCCCTTTCAGCCACCCCTTATCTGTCTTCTTCAAGCAGGCCCTTCTCGCAGTGGGCGGCCTGCCACTCCGGCAGCCAGGTGGCTGGGCTGCCTAAACGTCTTTGGTGGGAATTTGCATCGCTTTTGTTCTCCCTCCCCGTCTCTCCGCCGCTCCCCTGAATCCGCACAGACAATGCCAATTGGGGAAAAAAATGGCAAACAAACAAGCAAACAAACAAAAAACACAAAAAAAGAGAGAGATCTGAAACTTTCTCTCAAGGCGGCTTCGCCCGCTTGAAGACGGTCCCCCCCGGAGCTACGCTTTCTTGTTATTTTTTGCTTAACTCTTCTACTTTGCCATTGTCTCCTTGCCTTTGTGCTTTGATGTTTCTTTGGGGACTCTGGGGGAAAGGAACAATAAGCAAACAGGGGGAGGCATTTGCAGAAGGTTTTCCTTCCCCCACCCCCTGCCTCGCATGGAATAGGCCTGTGGAAGAAAGGATGAGAGGCGGGGCAAGTACGAGAGCAGGGAGAGGCTCACCCAAGGAGGCCCGGACATTTGCAAGAGGCCTCGACAGGAGGCTGTGGTAACGTCCGAGGCTGATGCTGCATCGGCTTCTCCCTCCATTGTTTTACGAAAGCCACGCTGGGACAGGAATCCTCCTCTGTACTGCATGCTGCTTTCGCTTCCTTTGATCTGTCGCCTGGGTCCGAGATCCTAAATCTTACAGACAGGGGTCATTTCCTGTGAGAGTGCACAGGAGCGGTGCTCCGGCAGTAAAGAGCCCAGGGGGCGGGCACATGCAACAAGCCCCGCCCCTGCTCCCAGCAGCCCTCAGTCAGAGCAAGAAGCAGCCAGGTAAGTTGCAGAGCTCCCCCTGCCCCCCCCCCCATCCAAAACAGTCCAGTGGCACCTTTAAGACCAAGTTTTGTTCAGGTACAAGCTCTCCCTCCTCTGCGAGGACAGATCTGCACGTCGTCCCCCCCCCAATAGCAAGCAATCCAAAACAGTCCAGTGGAGCCTGAGCCATGGGTGTTGCCTTCTGACACACTTCCGGTGATGTCAGAGGGTGTGGCATATGTAAATAAGTTATGCTAATGAGTGTGTCAGAAGTGTGTCGGAGCCAGTTTGGTGTAGTTCAGAGCCAGTTTGGTGTAGTGGTTAAGCGCGCGGACTCTAATTTGGGAGAACAGGGTTTGATTCCCCACTCCTCCACTTGTACCTGCTGAATGACCTTGGGCAAGCCCTAGTTCTGATAAGAGCTGTTCTTGAAAAAGAGCAGTTTCTGTCAAGAGCTCTCTCAGCCCCACCCACCTCACAGGGTGTCTGTTGTGGGGAGGGGAAGGGAAAGGAGTTTGTAAGCCACTCTGAGACACCTCTGGGTAGTGAAGGGGGGTATAAATCCAATCTCTTCTTCTTCTTCTTCTTCTTCTTGGTTCAAAGCAAGAGGAAGACACCATGACACTCATAATTCTGTAGTGGCCTACCTCTGCCCTTCCTTTGTTTCAGAATTCGCCTTCCGAGTCCCATTTTTATTTCCCCCCCCCAAAAAAAAAATCTAAAGAAAAGAAGTAATAAACAGCAAGTGATTTATTTGTGTGGACAAAATGATTTGATGTTGTTCCTTGTTGACAGAATGATCTGTCCGGAATTACATTCTATTGATAAAACTGTGAAGAAATGCCATTCATCGACCGCACAAAGTTAGGGGCTGGCAAAAATGCATTTGTCCAGAGAATATGGGATTCCCCCCTCCCTCCCCTGAGCTGTCAGCCGTTTCCAGGGAGTTGAGCAACCTCATGTCCACAACTGCAGAGACATCCACTCTGCCTTTTCCTTCTGGCTTTAACCCTTTCAAGGATCTCTGGCATATATTTGGTATCCAGGCATGATGCCTTGGAGCATATTTCAAGCCCCCGAGTGGCATGTGGTGGAAGAGGTGGCATTGAACACCTTGTCTAGGGAATGGTATCAACTCTTGCCATTTCCTTTCCTCCCAACCTCCTTCTTTTTGGATTGATGACTTTTAATTGGAGTCTCCCAAAGAAGTCTCTTTGGGGATAGTTTCAGGCATTCTGCACCCAGTTTGGAATGAAAGTATGGAAGGAAGAAGAAGAAGAGGAGAAGGAGGATATTGGATTTATACCCTGCCATTCACTAGCCAAGGGAGTCTCAGAGTGGCTTACAAACTCCTTCCCCTTCCCCTCCCCACAACAGACACCCTGTGAGGTAGGCGGGGCCGAGAGAACTCTGACAGAAACTGCTCTTTTTCAAGAACAGCTCTTCTTAGAACTATGGCTTGCCCAAGGTCATTCAGCAGGTGCAAGTGGAGGAGTGGGGAATCAAACCCGGTTCTCCCGGATTAGAGTCCGCACACTTAACCACTACACCAAACTGACCCTCAAGCAATGTTCCCTCTAAGCTGTGGGGTCTTGTGAGCAAAAATTCTACTTTGTGAGCTACTGGCATTTAAGCTGTGAGGGAGCGATTTGGCTACTGCATAAATTAGCTTGCTCTGGAGCCATCCTTCCTGAGCCAAGACATAAATGTCTGAGCCGGAGGCTAAAAAACTGTGAGCTAGCTCACACTAACTCAGCTTAGAGGGAACACTGCTCTCAAGTATGAAAGTATGGAATTAAGAGCAAAAGAAGAGTCATGATAGATCAGAACAGTGGTCCATTTAGTCCAGCATCCTGTCCCACAAAGGACGATTCTGCATCAAGCATTGGCTCCACATTTTCTCACCTGGGTAGAAAAAGTACAGCTCAAAATCACATTCAGATACATCAGGGTAACGCCATACTGACTGCAAAGGCACCCCTGAATGACCATGTCACGGTTCAGGTGGGGTATCCCCTGACACTGCCACCACTCTGGATTTAAGTTCCCTTGAGAAGGCCCAGAGTACCCTCCCAAGACCTTCAGACCTTCCTTTTGGCCGAACAATAGGCGTGAGGACCAGGCAAAGTGAAACAAGGAAAAGGTTTATTTTATAGGAGGTCAAACAACAAGGTTCACCCTCCTCCCTTCCGTTTAGTCCAATGGGGGGGGGAATGTGCTTAAATCTTTATCTTTTAATTTGATCGTCACTCACAGTAAGCCATCATCATCATCAACAACAACAACAACAACAATAGTAACAGCAACAGTGATAATGTCTGTCTGTCGTCAATTTCGCTTCTTCCCTGCCTTTCGAATGCGAAGAAGGACCAGTTTAACCAACGTCCTGAGGCTCGGAAGGGGACCGACAGAATACAAGGGGAGACCACAGCAAGAGCTCTCCCTTTCCAGACTAGTTTGCATACTTTTCCATTCATCTTCTCTGAGTTTTGAGAAGTCAAGAGAATACAAAGGATGCCACCACAATAGGCTGCGGGGAGGCGCTCGCTTTGACGCATTTCCGTCCGGGTGCAAAGAAAGGCGTACGCACCGGTATATATACTGTCCCTAGCTCACTATTCCAAGTGACACTAGACTACTCACCCTTCCCTCAGGATGAGGGTCTCTCCCCTGCAGCAGCCTTCCTTCTGGCTCTGCTCTCTGGGAAAAAGAACAGCTTCTGCTCTGGCACCAGCCTTTTTGTTCCCCAGCCCTCTTCTTCCCTATTGGTCCATTTTGGCTCCAAAATTTCTCAGGGGCTTCTGGGAGTTGTAGGCCTAGCCTTACCTACCGCTAGCCAGGCTCCCTGGGCCTCGTAGGCCTCTGGTGGCACAGCCCAGATCATGACAGGCCATAACTCTATGCAGAAGGTACCATAAAATCCGATGATCAAAGGAAGTGAAAGTAGCATGCAATGCAGAGGGGAGTTTCTGTTCCAACGTGGGTTTCGTAAAACAATGGAGGGAAAAGCCAATGTAAAATCAGCCACATTGGCCAACCAGTTCCTCAGTTCCCCTTAGTTGTCATGGCTAGTAGCCACTGACAGACCTGTACTCCATGAATCTACCCCCTCTTCAAAGTTATCTATGCCTGCGGCCATCACTACATTCTCTTGTAGTGAATTCCACATCTTAATCACTCTGTGTAGAAGAAGAGGTAGAAGAAGAAGAAGATGATGATGAAGATGAAGAAGAAAAGGAGAAGGAGGAGGAGGAGATTGGATTTATACCCCACCCTTCATTTGGATTCTCAGAGCAGTTTACAGTCTCCTTCCCCTCCCCCTTCCGACAACAGACACCCTGTGAGGTAGGTGGGGCTGAGAGAGCTCTTTCAAGGACTGGTCTTGGTTCCAGTTTTGGTGGCTCAAATGGCGGTCGTTCTCCTGGGACGCTCCTGGAGGTGAATCACCAATGCACGGAAGGGGGGATATCTGCACAAGCAGAGACCCTAAGGAGTCTTAGGTTAAGACTCCGGATCAGGGGGCGCACCGGGAAAGTGCCTCTTTGTCAACCTGACAGTCAGAAATTGAGGCTCTCCCCATGCCCCGAAGGCCCCGTCACGTTGTGCCCCTTTGTGGGGACTAGCAACGCCACCAGTTCTCGGAGTGATGAAAAGCGAAGAAGCGAAAGTAAAAGAAAGCGGAAGATGGCTTACTGTGAGTGACGATCGAATTAAAAGATAAAGATTTAAGCACATTCCCCCCCCATTGGACTAAACGGAAGGGAGGAGGGTGAACCCCCCCAATAGAACGAGACTGTTTTAAGCGAGAAAGGGGGGGAGTGAAAATTTTAAAAAGTACAGTTACCTTTTAGTGAATCCCTAGCTGCGTGGCATGAACTTTTAAAAAGTAAACAATAACGTTAAGATGTCGGGGCAAAATAAACTGCAGGACAAGCCAGCAAAGAGGACGGGAGGGAATTCCGGTCTTAATCCCCACCTTACTGAGCCAGCTGTCAATCAACAAGAAAGTGAGATGCTTCGCCCTCTACTGGACCAAATGTTGAAAATCAATCAAACGTTGTCTAATATGGAAAGTGTCCTCAGCAATCAACAGAAGCAATTGACTGATACAACCAAGAAGATGGAGGAGATTGCAAAAAAATGCCTGGTGTCAACGGAAGAAATGCAGAAAATCAAGAAGAAGGTCAGCAAAATGGAAAAACATCAAGAAGTACAAGATAACAAGCTGTTGATGTTACAAATGGAAAAATCAAATTTGACTCTCCGGTTTCAAGGTATAAAGGAGGTAGAAAAAGAAGATCTCAAAAGCATGTTGGTGGATGCTTTGGCACCATTGACTGGCAGTGAAGTGGAAAAATTAAATGAAGAGATGGACTTGGTCTATAGAGCCTATTCCATCTATACAAAGAAAAATAATCTGCCAGCAGAAGTGGGTGTGAAATTTACCAAGCAGCGCATCAGAGATCAAATTTTAAAAGCAACTTCATCAAAACCTTTTAAGATCGGAGAGCAGAATATAAGGATTTTAAAAGATGTTCCATTTGAAATTTGTATGAAATGAAAGGCATATAAGGGACTGACTGTATTCTTGCAAAGTCAACAAGTTAATTACAGATGGTTGATTCCAGAAGGACTGGTCTTTAAGTTTAAAGACAAGAGAGAAAAGATAGACTCCATTTTCAAGGCTCAAGACTTTTTGAAGAGGCACGCCAGTTCAGAGGACAAGGCAGAACTCGCCAAATGGGCAGTATTCAGCAGTGAAGAAGACAGCAGCTCGGAGGGAGGGGACAAAGAATCGGAAGGTGGAGCAGCAGCGAACGGTCCATCTTACAAGCTGAGAGGCAAAACGTGAAGCGCCCTAGTACCTGAAGATATGTTCAGAAAGCACAATAAAGGACAGTATTAACCCCAAAGGGACATTATTAGCATACTAATGGTCTTTATTTTTTACAGGTAAAGATAAAAGAAGACAGGGCAATCACAGAAGAAGCCAAAGACTTGTGCATGCCAATAACAGACTAATATACTAATCAAAGCATCACTCACCACTTTTTCTTGATCCATCTATATACCCTCCCTGTTTTCTGAATTTAAAAGCAATAAAATTCTCTCCTTTTTAGGAGAGTTTATTATCATCATCATCATCATCATCATCATCAACAACAATAACAACAACAATAATAAAGGACTGGTCTTGAGAGAACAGCTCTGACAGAACGTGACTGACCCAAGGCCACCCAGCTGGCTGCAAGTGGAGGAGTGGGGAATCAAACCCAGTTCTCCTAGATTAGAGTCTGCGCTCCTAATCACCATACCAAATTGGAAGTAAAATTGGCTACTACAACCTGTGGTGATTGTTGCCACTCAGGGAGAGGATAAATGAATGGAGAAGGGAAAGCCTTTAAGCAGCTATTAGCCCTGACAGATAAATGAATCTATGCATAGATTCCGCAGGGGTCACCTCAATAAAGCTGAACCTGTTTAAGGATCTGCTGTTGATGCTGAGTTATTGAAGTACCTGACACTGGTTGGCCCCTGTGTGAGACAGGATGCTGATCCAGCAGGGCTCTTCTTACATTCTGATTTTGAGATTTGCACTGGGGACTCAAGAATATGCTTTAAAATATGATTTAAAAAAAAGGATGAAAGGAGGAGGAGGAGGGGATTGGATTTATACCCCACCCTTTACTCAGAGTCTCAGAGCAGTTTACAAACTCATTTCCCTTCCCCTCTTGACAACAGACACCCTGGGAGGTAGGTGGGGCTGAGAGAGCTCTGAGAGAACTGTCCTTAAAAGAACAGCTCTGACAGAACGATGGCTTGCCCAAGGTCATCCAGCAGCTGCAAGTGGAGGAGTGGGGAATCAAACCAGGTTCTCCCAGATTAGAGTCCGTGCACTTAACCACTACACCAAACTGGCACTCTTAGTGGAATACCCTGTTTCACACACACATGCATACAAGTCTGGGGCTTTAACTGACACTCTTAAAAACCTGGTCACACCAAGGGATGAAATTTGAGCAGCTGAATTGGTTTGGGAGGAAACGGACTACTCAGCTCCAGGAGAGAGAACAGCAAAAACAAAATACCTTTCATGGGTTTTGCCCCTGCCGTCTCTACTCCCGTGATGCACAGTTCTTCAAACTGACTATTGAGGTGACATTATTACGGTGTTTTTCAGATTCCGTCATCGCTAAGGTCAACTTAAAGGAAATCATCTGCCCATAAAAGGAATCATGTTCCACAACAGTAATGTACTTGTAACTGAAATACATCACGGGCCTCTCTTTTTTCAGGCTGAAACCGACTTCATCAAAGTGGCAACCTTAGACTGCAGGTACTAAGAACAGAAGAACAGAAGAGAAGCCATGATAGATCAGGCCACTAGCCCATCTAGTCCAGTACCCAGAACCTGGGTGCCATCAGGAGGTCCATCAGTGAAGCCACAACTCCAGAAGCCCTCCCACTGTTGCCACTCATGCACCATGAATACACAGTATCACTGCCCCACACAAACTGTTCAATCTGTTGTTGTTGTTCATTCGCACAGTCGAGTCCGACTCTTTGCGACCCCATGGACCAGATCACGCCAGGCCTTCCGCTGTCCTCTGACGTTTGCTCAACGTCATGTTCCTTGCATCTATGACACTGTCTAACCATCTCATCCTTTGCCATCCCCGTCTTCTTCAATTTCATCATCTGGCCTTCCAGGGAACAGTCAGGGTTGATTACTTTTAGGATTGACTGATTTGATCTTCTTGCAGTCCAAGGGACTCTCAAGAGTCTTCTCCAGCATCATAGTTCAAAAGAATCTATTCTTCGGTGCTCGGCCTTCCTTCAACTCTCGAAGCCATACATGACTACTGGGAATACCATTGCTTTGACCATGCGGACTTTTGTTGGCAGGGTGATGTCTCTACTTTTTATCATGCTGTTTAGGTTCGCCATCGCTTTCCTCCCAAGGAGCAGGCGTCTTTTAATTTCATGGCTGCTGTCACAGTCTACGGTGATCTGGGATCCCAGGAACGTGAAGTCTGTCACTACTTCCACAGCTTCCCCTTCTATTTGCCAAGGAGTGATGGGGCAAGATGCCATGATCTTAGTTTTTTTGATGTTGAGCTTCAAGCCCACTTTTGCGCTCTCCTCTTTTACCCTGAGCAAGAGGCTCTTGAGGTCCTCTTCACTTTCTGCCATCAGAGTGGTATCGTCTGCATATCTGAGGTTGTTGATCTTTTCCCCAGCAATCTTAATTCCCGCTTGTGATTCATCCAGGCCAGCATTTCGCATGATGTACTCTGCATATATATTAAATAAGCAAGGCGACAATATACATCCTTGTCGTACTCCTTTTCCTATGCTAAACCAATCAGTTGTTCCATATCCGGTTCTAACTGTCGCTTCTTGGCCCTTATACAGGTTTCTCAAGAGACATGTGAGGTGGTCTGGTACTCCCATCTCTTTAAGGCCCTGCCATAGTTTGTTGTGATCCACACAGTCAAAAGCTTTAGCATAGTCAATGAAGCAGAAGTAGATATTTTTCTGGTACTCTCTTGCTTTCTCCATAATCCAGCGAATGTTGGCAATTTGATCTCTAGTTCCTCTACCTCTTCGAAACCCAGCTTGTACTTCTGGTAGTTCTCTATCCACGTACTGTTGAAGCCTAGCTTGTAGGATCTTGAGCATGACCTTGCTAGCGTGTGATATGAGTGCAATTGTGCGATAGTTTGAACATTCCTTGGCATTGCCCTTCTTTGGGATTGGAATGTATACTGATCTTTTCCAATCCTGTGGCCACTGTTGCGTTTTCCAAATTTGCTGGCAAATGGAGTGCAGAACTTTAACAGCATCCTCTTCTAAGACTTTGAATAGCTCAGCTGGGATACCATCACCTCCACTAGCTTTGTTGTTAGTAATGCTTTCTAAGGCCCATTTAACTTCACATTGCAGGATGTCTGGCTCGAGGTCAGTGATTATACCGTCGTGGTTGTCTTCTGGCTATCTTCTGGCTAATAGCCACTGATGGCGACCTGCTCCATATGTTTATCCAATCCCCTCTTGAAGGTGTCTATGCCTATAGTCACCACCACTTCTTGTGGCAGTGAATTCCACTTGTTAATGATTCTTTGGGTGAAGAAGTGTTTCTTTTATAAGGAGAAGGAGAAGAGTTGGATTTATACCCCAACCTTCACTTGGAGTCTCAAAGTGTTTTACAATCTCCTTCCCTTCCTCTCCCCACAACAGAACTCTGTGAGGTAGGTGGGGCTGAGAGAGCTCTGAGAGAACTGCTGGTGAGAGAACAGCTCAGAGAGAACTGTGACTGACCCAAGGTCACCCCAGCTGGCTGCATGTGGATGAGTGGGGAATGATTAGAGGAGTTCTCCAGATTAGAGTCTGCCACTCTTAACCACTACCCCAAACTGGCTGTAAGCCTACTGCCCATTTATTTCATGGAGTGCTCACGAGTTCTTGTATTGTGAGAAAGGGAGCCAAATACTTATTCCTCTCCCTTCTGTAACCCGTGCATAATTTTGTAAAGCTCCATCATATCTATCATGTGGAATTCACTGCCAGAGTATTTAGTGATGGCCACTGGAATCAACAGCTTTAAAGGGGGATTCGATAGATTCATGGAGGATGTCTATCAATGGCTACTAGCCATGGTGACTGAGGGGAACCTCCACATTCAGAGGCACTAAGCCTCTGGATCACAGAACCAGGAGGCAACATCAAAGGAAGGCCTTGGCTTCTATAATCTGTTGTTGGCCCTCCAGAGGAACTGGTTGGCCACTGTGTGAGACAGGATGCTGGGCTAGGTGGACCCTCACTGGTCTGATCCAGCAGAGCTCTTCTGATGTTCTTATGAGGGCCTCGGCCTCTATGCCCTATTGTTGGCCCTCCAGAGGAACTGGTTGGCCACTGTGTGAGACAGGATGCTGGACTAGATGGACCACTGGTCTGATCCAGCAGGGCTCTTCTGATGTTCTTATGAAGGCCTCGACCTCTCTGCCCTGTTGTAGGCCCTCCAGAGGAACTGGTTGGCCACTGTGTGAGACGGGAAGCTGGACTAGATGGACCACCGGTCTGATCCAGCAGAGCTCTTCTGATGTTCTTATGAAGATCTTGGCCTCTCCGCCCTGTTGCTGGCCCTCCAGAGAACAGGTTGGCCACTGTGTGAGACGGGAAGCTGGACTAGATGGACCACCGGTCTGATCCAGCAGAGCTCTTCTGATGTTCTTATGAAGATCTTGGCCTCTCCGCCCTGTTGCTGGCCCTCCAGAGAACAGGTTGGCCACTGTGTGAGACGGGATGCTGGACTAGATGGACCACCAGTCTGATTCAACAGGACTCTTCTTATGTTCTTATGAAGGCCTCAGCCTTCATGACCTGTTGTTGGACCTCCAGAGGAACTGATTTGATTTATTATGTTTCTACCCCGCCCTCCCGGCCTAGGCCAGCTCAGGGCGGCTTACATAAAAACAACATAAAATTGACAATAATATAGAATAAAAATTAAACAGCAACAATTAATACAAATAATACAAATTCTAATACAAATTACAATTGGCCACTGTGTGAGACAGGATGCTGGACTAGATGGACCACTGGTCTGATTCAACAGGACTCTTCTTATGTTCTTATGGAGGCCTCAGCCTCTATTACCTGTTGTTGGACCTCCAGAGGAACCGGTTGGCCACTGTGTGAAACAGGATGCTGGACTAGATAGACCACTGGTCTGATCCAGCAAGGCTCTTCTGATGTTCTTAAGAAGGCATCAGCCACTATGCCATGTTGTTGGCTGTCCTGAGGAACTGGTTGGCCACAGTGTGAGACAGGATGCTGGACTAGATGGACCACCGGTCTGATCCAGCAAGACTCTTCTGATGTTCTTGTGAAGGCCTCAGCCACTATGCCACGTTGTTGACTGTCCAGAGGAACTGGTTGGCCACTATGTGAAATGGGATGCTGGACTTATTTTGCCCCTCAGTCATCATTTCTCCAAGGTAAAGAGGCCTAACCTCTTTCATAGGGAAGGTATCCCATCCCCTTACCCATTTCCGTTGCCCTTTTCTACACTGCATAAGTGTTCTCCTCTAAGTAGAGTCTCCTTGGCTTGTTTAACGGGGAGATTCAAATTTCTAAAAAATATATTATATTCCTTTCTTCCCTTCCACCCTCTTCCCTGCCAACCCTCTGTCCTCTTTTCATTTCATATCCAATCAATATTATTTGACAACACACGGGTCAGTCGCGATGGCAGCATGGAAATTACAAAAGAAACTATTGTTTGGTTTGAAATTAAGGGCTAGTGGGATCAATAGTACATTTGAAAATTGATATCGATCACGCCATGTGTATGTATGGAATGTGGGGGGAAAGGGACTCGGGGCGACGTACCTTCCCAGCGAACACGACTTCTGCTTCATTCCGGCAAAGCCGATGAAATCAACCTAAAAATTATACACAGAGAAAATCTTCTGTTTTTTAAGCAACTGGGGAGGACGGTGGAGAGAGAAAACTATTGACGTCCCATAATTGGATTTCCCCACTTACACCAGTAATGGGGGAATGTTTTTTGTCCTTATTTTGCTAGGTTTTGACGTCTGGCGATTGTTTTTCAAAGCCCGCGTTCTGGACTCAAAGGTTTCGAGCTCCACTTGTGCCGAAAAAATGGGGGGCGGTAAGAGCGGCGTCAACAAACGCCAGCCATTTCAAACAAGCCGGGAATTGCAATAGTCATTGTTTAGCGCGTCGGAGAAGTATTGTGTGACAAATTGATTTGGAGTCATCATTTGCTTAAAAAGGCAGTAAATGAAAGTTTATGAGATGGGGCCGAAATAATGACATGAAATTGTCCATCCAGAACTCCTGATGGTGATCAGTAAAATGAAATAGATTAACTGCTTTGTTTTCTCCCCCCGCCCTTCTTTTCCTTTCACCACACAACTCTGCGATGGCACTATAATACAATCGCATAATAGGAGACACAGTGGAAAATCATCATCGTAATCCTTGACCCAATGTGAACTGAAGCCTTATCTACTTTTCTGTTATTCACTAGCATTTACTTATTTATTCAGTAAGTTTAGATGCCACTTTTCTCCTTTGGCACTGGACGCAAAGCAGCTGACAAACTGTAAAGCCACAGACAGTCGAGAATGAGAGTATGAACTTTGGAGAGTCAATGTGACTGAGTGTTGGACTAGATGGGCCTTTGGGCTGATCCAACATTGGCTTCTCTCTTATGTTCTTATGTATGTTCTTATATAGAGCAGAGGTCCATCAGTGGCTATTAGCCACCAGGGATAGATAGGAACTCTCGGTCTGGGGCAAGGGATGCTCTGTATTCTTGGTGCTTGGGGGTGGGGGCAACAGTGGGAGGGCTTCTAGTGTCCTGGCCTGACAGGTGGATCTCCTGATGGCATCTGGTATTTTTGGCCACTGTGTGACAGAGTGTTGCACTAGATGGGCCACTGACCAGATCCAACATTGGCTTCTCTCTTATGTTCTTATGTATGTTCTTATATGGAGCAGAGGTCCATCAGTGGCTATTAGCCACCAGGGATAGATAGGAACTCTTGGTCTGGGGCAAGGGATGCTCTGTATTCTTGGTGCTTGGGGGTGGGGGGCAACAGTGGGAGGGCTTCTGTTGTCCTGGCCCAACTGGTGAACCTCCTGATGGCACCTGGTATTTTTGGTCACTATGTGATAGAGTGTTGGACTAGATGGGCCATTGGCCTGATCCAACATCGGCTTCTCTCTTATGTTCTTATGTATGTTCTTATATGGAGCAGAGGTCCATCAGTGGCTATTAGCCACCAGGGATAGATAGGAACTTTCTGTCTGGGACAAGGGATGCTCTAACCTCCTGAAGGCACCTGGTATTTTTGGCCACTGTGTGACAGAGTGTTGGACTAGATGGGCCATTGGCCTGATCCAACATTGGCTTATCTTATGTTCTTGTGTTCTTAAGGGAGGGCTAGTTCGATGTAGTGGTTAAGAGCATTGTGGGGATGGCAACCCTAGGCAAAAAAAGAGGCGGGGAGAGGAGAATTTGGTGAGAGGAGGGAGCTCAGCTAGGGTGTTAGGGCCAGGGTCCACCCTCTGAAGCTCCATCTTCTCCAGGACAACTGATCTACGCAGTCTGGAGATCAGCGTAATTCTGGGAGAACATCAGGATCAGCCTGAAGGTTGGCAACTTGTTTCAGCAGGTCTCTTCTTTCCTCTTGATGCCATTAGCGGAGAAAGGACAGCAGCACCTGGGGGGAAGCTTTTGGCCCCTGGTGGTGGTCTTCTCGGTTGTCTGGTCAGTGACTATGAACAACAGAGGAGTGGATACGACTGTCCTCCAAGGAAGCTTCTTCCACCTTAAGAGACTCTTCCTCCAACAGAAGATTCACTTAAGATGGAGGAAAGCTCCTTTGGCTGGAGAAAGGATTCACGCTTTTCTCAGCAGAACAGGGATAGGATCCGCTACAGAATGTTAGAAAAATCGACTCTTGGTCTGATCTAGCATGGTTTTTCTTATGTTAAAGAAGGTAAGACCTAAACACTGCTGCTGCAAAGTGGTGGGTCCTTCCATAGACCCAGTCTGGTGTAATGGTTAAGACTGCGGAAGAACCAGGTTTGATTCCCCATTCCTCCACATGCAGCTACTAGTGTGACCTTGGGTCAGTCATAAGTTCTTTCAGAGCTGTTATCTCAAGGGCAGTTCTCTCAGAGCTCTTTCAGCCCTACCTACCTCACAGGGTGACTGCTGTGGGAAGGGAAAGAGATTGTAAGCCATTCCGAAACTCCTTTGGGTAGTGAAAGACTGAGTATAAATCCAATCTCCTCCTATCTTACTAAGGTACCTGATTCCTGTAGAGGACTCTTGCAGCTGCTGGAGCCCTGAGATTGGCCTAGGCTGACGGGCATTTTAATGGTGACTCCTTGCTTTCTCAGGCTGTCCGGAAGGCAGGCTGACTTCTCAGGCCCCCAAACAAGATTGGCCTGGGGAATTTGCCTGCCCTGTCTCCCTGCCCTACTCTGTTCCTGATTCCCTACCATACCCCATTCCATGCTGACGATGGCCATTGTGCAGAACAAAAGGCCTTGAGACATGGGGATGGGGATGCTATGTTGATGATGTCCTTCTTTGGAAGTGATTCCCTTTATCTCAAAATCTCGAACCTCATGCAACATCCATACAATTAAGGTTGACAGACCAAGCCTGGCAACTCACAGGAGGGTTGTGGGCAGGGACATCGTGGTGGTGGGGGAGTGTCATGGGTATGGTGATAGGTACAAAGCACAAAAACACTGACTAGAGATAATAACCAATATATGGAACTAGGAAAAAGGCCCGTTGTGGAAATAAATACAATGGTGTCTAGAAAGAGGCTCTGGGCGGGTGCCCCGGCCTTGGACACGCAGTGCCCATTTGCTGTGGCGACCTCGGCAGGGTATAATGACACTGAGTCCACCATTTTCTCCAGAGGAACTGATCTCTGCTACCTAAAGAACAGTTGTAATTTTGAGTGATCTCCAGCCCTCACCTGGAGGTTGGCAACGATGGTTCCCCAGAAGGGAATAGTTGGTTTGGAGGGTGGAGTCTATGGCTTTGTACCTGTCTGCGGTCCCACGCCTCCTGAAACCTCCCCCTCTCCAGGCTCCATCCCTCACATCTCCAAGAATTTCCCACCTGGAGTTGGCAACCCTATCTCCTTCCCAGCCAATCATCAACCTTCCTTTATTTCCCCCTCACTCTTCAGCTTTCCACCCCCCACACCCCTGCAGCCTCTCCCGTGCTCTGAAGCCCTGACTGCTACGTCACATTGGCTGTCATGGGGGCCACCTCAGCAGCATATAAGGATACAGAGCCCACCATTTTCTCCAGGGGAACTGATCTCTGTCGTCTGGAAAGCAGTTGTAATTCTGAGTGATCTTCAGCCTTCACGTGGAGATCAGACAGATTTTACCTCAGAAGAGCAAAACTGTTTAGAATGTTAGAGGCAAAAGCCAATCAAGTCGCATATGCAAACGACCTCTGTGTTCTGAGGCAAAGGCCAATGAGGCTGCATATGCAAATGACCTCTGTGTTCTGACTGGCTATGGGGGGGGAGAGGAACAGCAAACTGTTTAGAATGTTGGAGGCAGGACTCAGGCAAAGCAGCCAGTGGATAGGGAGACCCTCTGAATGACAGGTCAGAGAGCGAACTGATTTTGGAGCATGTGGAATGTTCTAGAGAAGTGCCACCACCATTCGGCTTTTATTTATAAGGGAAATATGTAATAATAATTCAGTAATGCAAAAATGTAATTATACAACAATATTGGCCTTCTTGACTGATTATACTGGCTTTGTATGTGCTTTCTACTGAGACTGGGTCCCCTTATAGCCTATTGCTTTTGAATAAGAACAACTCGAAACGCGGCAGCCAGCGGCCAGACTACGCGTCATGGCTTTTTATGGGTTATGGAACTTTTCAAATGTCCACTCCATGATGAATCGCATGTCAATTTGTAATTTGATATTACAACGCTGCTGGAGTGAGACACAGTAAAATACGTGGGACTTTATTTTTCCTTTCCATTTATTCTTCTTTCTGTATTTTGGTTGCACCTCGGCCAATACTGTTATATAATTATATTTTTGCATTATTCAATTATTATTACACATTTCATATATTAGTTATCTCTAGTCAGTGGTTTTTGTGCTTTGTTCCTATCCTTGTACACTGGCTCCCCTTCTTTTCTGGCTGCTTATGGGTATGATTATGTCACTTTAGGGAATCTAGGGCTTTACATAAGAACATCAGAGAAGCCATGTTGGGTCAGGCCAATGGCCCATCCAGTCCAACACTCTGTGTCACACAGCGGCCAAAACCCAGGGGCCATCAGGAGGTCCACCAGTGGAGCCAGAACTCCAGAAGACCTCCCACTGTGCCCCCCAAGTACTAAGAAGACAGAGCATCACTGCCCTAGACATAAGAACACAAGAGAAGCCAAGTTGGATCAGGCCAAAGGCCCATCCAGTCCAACACTCTGTGTCACACAGTGGCCAAAAATACCAGGTGCCATCAGGAGGTCCACCAGTGCAGCCAGGACATTAAAAGCCCTCCCACTGTTGACCCCCCCAAGCACCAAGAATACAGAGCATCACTTGCCCCAGAGTCCCTATCTATAGCTTGTGGCTAATAGCCACTGATGGACCTCTGCTCCATATAAGAACATACATAAGAACACAAGAGAGAAGCCAATGTTGGCTCAGGCCAATGGTCCATCCATTCCAAAACTCTGTGTCACACAGTGGCCAAAAATACCAGGTGCCATCAGGAGGTCCAGCAGTGGGGCCAGAACTCCAGAGGCCCTCCCACTGTTGCCCCCCCAGCACCAAGAATACAGAGCATCCCTTGCCCCAGATTGAGAGTTCCTATCTATACCTTGTGGCTAACAGCCACTGATGGACTTCTGCTCCATATGCCAATTCAATCCCCTCTTGAATCTATGCTTGTAGCTGCCACCATCTCCTGTGGCAGTGAATTCCACATGTTAATGACTCTTTGGGTGAAGAAGGACTTCCTTGTGTCTGTTCTAAGCTTGCTGCTCATTAAATTCATGGAGTGCCCACGAGTTCTTATATTGCGAGAAAGGGAGTGGAAGTACTTCTTTCTCTGCCTTCTCTATTCCGTGCATAATTTCGTAAACCACGATCATGTCACCCCCTCAGTCATCATTTCTCCAAGCTAAAGAGCCCCAAACGCCTTAACCTTTCTTCATAAAGAAGGTGTTCTATTGGCCCTTTTCTGCAATGCTATAATATCTTTTTTTGAGGTGCAGTGACCAGAACTGTAGAGAATATCCCAAATAAGGCCACACCATACATTGATACAAGTTTTACCATAGAGTTTCCAGCGATTCCTAGAGCTACCCAACGTCATTTCCAAGCTGTTATCAGGCCTGTGACACCACCATTTTTACTTATTTATCCCCCACCACCATTTGGAGCAGGCAACAGGAGATTGGAGTGGGGGATTTCCTGCCCTGAATGGGAAATGGTAAGCTTGCATACAACTCCGGAGAATTCTACTGGAATGTTCTGTGTCCGCTTTACTTTTTGAAGTGTTCTCCTACCAGCCTTGACCTGACACAACTTTCAAAGCCCCAGACTGAATAAACCTGACCAGAGCATCATTAAATCTTAAATCATGAAACATCTTCTTCAGTTATCAGGGAAGTCTAGGACGAGTCAATAAGGGACTTGCCAGAAAGAGAGTACTTTATCCATTTGAGAGCCAGTTTAGTGTAGTGGTTAAGTGCAAAGGAGTTTGTAAGCTGAGACTCTGAGTGAATGGTGGGGTATAAATCCAATCTCTTCTTCTTCTTCTTCTTCTTCTTCTTCTTCTTCTTCTTCTTCTTCTTCTTCTTCTTCTTCTTCTCCTTCTCCTTCTCCTTCTCCTTCTCCTTCTCCTTCTCCTTCATTTCCTCAGTTGTACAGCCTGGCTGAAACCATTCAGCATCTCCAGGGCTAAAGATTCACGTATAGAGTTTTAAAGAAATCATTTGTTTCACGTAGAAAGTATTTCAGTACAATCTGCACACACGTTTCACTTTTTTTCCCCCAGATTTGTGAGGGGTTTTGTATGTGTGTGTTTTTTAAAGCACTTAGTACCTCTGGTTTACTTAGCAATATATCTAACACTGAGACACTGGGGCAGACTATTAGGATGCTGCTGATTGACGATGTATTTATTGGAAAGAACTTGCTTTAATCATAGGTATCACTTTGCCTCTTTTGTACAGGCCAACAGGAAGTACAGGGCAGTTATAGCCACAAACCTGATTAGCTGAAGGAGCACTCTTTTTGGTCAGGGCCCACTGCCAGCCGACTAATAACAAGATACCTAGTTCTGTGAGAGACCCCCCTGAGGAAAATGCCCAACTCTTTCAGCTTCCCTGGAAATCTTCCTGATGGTGTTCCTGAGGAAATACCTCCCAATTCACTTTGAACTGCATTTTAGGGGGATGATAACTCATGGGTTTAAAGAATCTCTTGGCAAAAATTAAGCCATCATATGAACATAAGAAGAGCCCTGCTAGATCAGACCAATAGTCCATCTAGTCCAGCATCCCATCTCGCACAGAGGCCAACCAGTTCATCTGGAGGGCCAACAACAGGGCAGAAAGGCTGAGGCCTTCCTCTGATAAGAACACAAGAAGAGCCTTGCTGGATCAGACCAGGGGTCCATCTGGTCCAGCATCCTGTCTCACACAAAGGCCAACCAGTTCTTCTGGAGGACCAACAACACAACAGAGAGGCTGAGGCCTTCCACTGATAAGAACAGAAGAAGAGCCCTGCTGCATCAGACCAGTGGTCCCTCTAATCCATCATCCGGTCTCACATAGTGGCCAACCAGTTCCTCCAGAGTGCCAAACACAGGGCGTAGAGGCCGAGGCCTTCCCCTGCTGTTGCCTCCTGGCTCTGGGATTCAGAGGATTAGTGTCTCTGAATGTGAAGGTTCCCCTCAGTCACCATGGCTACTAGCTGTGAATCTATCTAATCCACTTTTAAAGCTGTGTATACGGACATGTAGGGAGCCATTCCCAAGGCTATTTTCACCTCACCGAAAATTCACTGCAGAAATTGGCTCATGGGATAGACACCTGGTCAAACAGTGCAGAAATTGGCCTCCATTTAAGGATGCCAGACCCCCAGTTGGGGCAGGATATCCCCCCCCCTCCAGTTGCCCACTGCCACTCTGAGGAGAAAAAATGGGGGGGGGGAATGTGATGCTAACTTCAAAACCATGTCACTTCTAGGTTGTTTTAAAAAAAACTGGTCTAGGAACCACTGGAAACTCTATGGTTTTATGTGGCAGACACCCAGCTTTATATCTCATTATGTAAACCTCCGGAAGGAGTTGTGAAGTATCTTGAAGTCATGGTGAAGTGGCTGAAGGTGAACAAACTGAAGCTTAGTCCAAACAAGATGGAGGAGATGCTAGTTTGGATAGGAGAACTTTTGGACGGTACTGACAACAGTTTTAGATGGAGTTGAGCTTTCTTTAATAGATCAGACTGAGAACTTGGTGGTGCTCTGGGACTTGGATAAACAGGTGATCACGGTTGCTAGCAGCACCTCCTTTCACAAACATATGGAAGGAACTGCCTTTCACTGAATCTCCAAGGGTTACCAGATGTGAATCTAGATGTGCTCAAGATGGCATCCAGATCAACTGGTCCCTCAAGGTCAGTTTAGTCCGCTGAGACTGGCAGTGGCTGTCCAGGGACTCAGGCAGAGGTCTTTCATTTCACCTACTGCCCAGTCCTTTTACTTGGAGGTGCCGGGGATTGAACCTATGACCCTTCTGCATACAAAGATGACTCTCTTCCACCAAGCCACAACCCCTCCCCAAAGCTCACAACTGGTCCTTCATTTAGACTCTTCTGGCTTAACTATATCTATCCATGCTCCCACAACCTCCAGACTAGACTTCTGGGATGAGTTCTACATGGGACTGTTTTTGAAGATGTCTCAGAAGCTACAGTTGGTACAGAATATAAGCAGCAAGGGTCTTGTTTGGGGGTCTCTGAATGTACAATTCCCCTTCTTCATCAACTGCACTGGGAGGTAGGATGCTGCACTATATCTGAATGAGTAGGACCTAAGAGCCAGTTTGGTGTGGTGGTTAGGAGTGCGGAATCTAATCTGGGGTTTGATTCCCCACTCCTCCACTTGCAGCTGCTGGATGACCTTGGGCAAGCCATAGTTCTCTCAGAGCTGTTCTGGAAAGACGGGTTCTCGAAAGAGCTCTCTCAGCCCCGCCTACCTCACAGGGTGTCTGTTCTGAGGAGAGGAAGGGAAGGGGATTGTAGCTACTCTGAGTGAAGGGTGGGGTATAAATCCAACTACCACTCCTCCTCCTCTTCCTCCTCCTCTTCCTCCTCCTCCTCCTCTTCTTTTTTCGCTTCCTCCTCCTCCTCTTCCTCCTCCTCTTCTTCTTCCTCCTCCTCCTCCTCCTCTTCTTCTTCTTCTTCTTCTTCTTCTTCTTCTTCTTCTTCTTCTTCTTCTTCTTCTTCTTCTTCTTCTTCTTCTTCTTCTTCTTCTTCTGTGTAGTGGTTA
>NW_015168107.1:99585-99853 GCF_001447785.1 Gekko japonicus
GCTCTCCGCCCCCCCCACCTCACAGGGTGTCTGTTGTGGGGAGAGGAAGGGAAATGAGTTTGTAAGCCGCTCTGAGACTCCCTTGGGTAGTGAACTGTGGGGTACAAATCCAATCTCCTCTCTTCTCTCTCAACCCCACCCACCGCACAGGGTGTCTGTTGTGGGGAGAGGAAGGGAAATGAGTTTTTAAGCCGCTCGGAGACTCCCTTGGGTAGTGAAGGGTGGGGTATAATTCCAATCTCCTCCTCCTCCTCCTCCTCCTCCTCCT
>NW_015168107.1:103710-106867 GCF_001447785.1 Gekko japonicus
CTTCTTCTTCCTCCTCCTCCTCCTCCTCTTCTTCTTCTTCTTCTTCTTCTTCTTCTTCTTCTTCTTCTTCTGTGTAGTGGTTAAGTGTACGGACTCTAATCTGGAAGAACCAGATTTGGTTCCCCAGTTCTCTATTTGCACCTGATGGATGACTTTGGGCATGCCATAGCTCTGGCACAGCTGTTCTTGAAAAAGAGACGTTTCTGTCAGAGCTCTCAGCCCCACCCACCTCACAGGGTGTCTGTTGTGGGGAGAGGAAGGGAAATGAGTTTGTAAGCCGCTCTGAGACTCCCTTGGGTAGTGAACTGTGGGGTACAAATCCAATCTCCTCTCTTCTCTCTCAACCCCACCCACCGCACAGGGTGTCTGTTGTGGGGAGAGGAAGGGAAATGAGTTTTTAAGCCGCTCGGAGACTCCCTTGGGTAGTGAAGGGTGAGAAGTTTCTGTCAGAGCTCTCAGCCCCACCCACCTCACAGGGTGTCTGTTGTGGGGAGAGGAAGGGAAATGAGTTTGTAAGCCGCTCTGAGACTCCCTTGGGTAGTGAACTGTGGGGTACAAATCCAATCTCCTCTCTTCTCTCTCAACCCCACCCACCTCACAGGGTGTCTGTTGTGGGGAGAGGAAGGGAAATGAGTTTTTAAGCCACTCGGAGTCTCCCTTCGGTAGTGAAGGGTGGGGTATAAATCCAATCTCCTCCTCCTCCTCCTCCTCCTCCTCCTCCTCCTCCTCCTCTTCTTCTTCTTCGTTGTCATCATCTTCATCTTCTTCACCTTCGTCTTTGTCTTTGTCTTCTTGTTTTCTTGCAATGGACGTGTGAAACAGGAAGGCCAGAGAGAAGAAGGTTTCATGCAGCAGTTAAAGTGGAGTCGAACAAAGCAAGAACTAGAGTTTCAACCAATGCAATGGCCGGGATGACGTCATCGTGCTATGTACCTAGCTTGATGTGAGCATCTGAGAATCAACCGAGAAAGAAAGCAGATGAATAAGCAACTTTTTGGGGTTTTTTTGCAAAGAGCGCTTAAAAACCACCACAAAGAGAAGGCTTTTTAAGGCATTGTGAAAAAAAATAAAAAGAAAGAAAGGTCCACACACAAAAAAAAGGGGAGTAATGATTCACTTCTAAGTGAAGATCGCTCCGTTCCTTTCAGCTCTGTCTCGTGGAAAGCTCAGCGGGAGATGGCAGAATGCCCCTCAAATGGTCAATTATTGTGAAATAGATGTGATAGATGCAAGCTTTTGGGTAAAAAAAATAAAGTTCCGGCGTTGGAGAGCTGCAGATAGAAATATTAGCACTCAAACAGAACTAGAGGAGATGCTGTGAATATTTGCGATTTGCTGCTCTTAACGCAAGATGCACACGGAGGGACGCACACACATCCATCATTACAGATAAGGGTCCTCAAACAACAGCAAGTTTGAGAAGATTATCATTCAGGTCAATGACAGAAGCGGTGACTTCATCGTGCACACTGAGGGCAAATGCCCGATGCTCCAGGACTTATGTCAAAGCAACAGTAATCAGGTCTGCACTCTTTACATGCTCAAAGTGCCTTGCCACAGGTTAACTGCTTGCCATGGGAAAACCACAAGGGAAGGAGTCAGTTTCTCGGGCCCATAGCAATTCAGGGTTACACTTATGCAAATGGCTCTGGCCGGAGGAACACAAAGGGTTTCAGCTAACATCTTGGCAAGAAAATGACAGGCAGGCCAGAGGTTGTAAAATCTCTGGACGAGGAGAAGAAAACCTCTTTTCGATGGACTGCTTTTAAGCCCTGTCCAGTTAATGAGGATGCTGATTTGAGCACATCTAGATTCACATCGGGTAACCCTTACAGAGTAACAAGTTTTGAGGAAATAAGCTTTCAAGAGTCAAAACTCCCTTTGTCACATCTTGAACACGTGGCTGGACAAAGGGGAAGAACCCCAATGTTAAAAAAAAAAGAAACAGATTCAGCTGGTTAGCCATGTTGGTCTGAAGCAATAGAACAAAGTTGGAGTCCAGCAGCACCTTTAAGACAGAAAAAGAAGAAGAGGAAGAGGAGGAGGAGGAGGAGGAGGAGTTTGGATTTATACCCCGCCCTTCCCTTGCAGTCTCAGAGTGGTTTACAATCTCCTTTCCCTTCCCCTCCCCACAACAGGTAGGTAGGACTGAGAGAACTCTGTTGAGGACTGCTGTTGAGAGAACAACTCTGAGACAACTCGTGACTGACCCAAGGTCACACCAGCAGCTGAATGTGGAGGAGTGGGGAATCAAACCCAGTTCTCCCAGATTAGAGTCTGTGCTCCTAACCACTACACCAAACTGGCTCAAGTTTAATACTGGGCATAAGCTTTTGTGTATCTGAGGAAGTGTGCATGCACACAAAAGCTTATGCCCAGAATTAAACTTGGTTGGTCTTAAAGGTGCCGCTGGATTTAAACTTTGTTCTTTTTTTTTTTTTAAAGGTAAAGAGCAATTTCTAGAGCCTTCATTCAGTACTTTACAGTTCATTTCCTTTGTGCATTTGCCGCAAGGCTTCTGGTTGACCCTCAGAGATTTGATTGGTTGTGCAGACTTTTTTTAAAAAAATGCTTTGGCAGCAGCTGCCACCACAGCACTAGTATCTTCACTGACTGAAGGTAAGCTTTAGCATCCATTTTGTGGCTGGCTCTGCCTCCTGAGGTAGCCATTTTGGAGGAAACATTTTACAGCTGGGCCTATTGCAAGGTGTCAGAATTTCAAACATGCCCCAAAAGGCTGGGGGGTGGGGGGTGGACTGGATTAGAGTAGCTGCACATTATTGTAGTGTAGGAATGGAAAGTGGAAATGCCCAGGGGAGCAAAGGTAGAGATTTGGTGTCTCTCTTTAGCACTTGTACTCTCTAGTCCTGAGAGTACAGTTTGGTGTAGTGGTTTAAGTGCGCGGACTCTAATCTGGGAGAACCGGGTTTGATTCCCCAACTCCTCCACTTGCAGCTGCTGGATGACCTTGGGCAAGCCACAGTTCTGTCAGAGCTGTTCTCGAAAAAGAGCACTTTCTGTCAGCGCTCTCTCAGCCTCGCCTACCTCACAGGGTGTCTGTTGTGGGGAGGGGAAGGGAAAGGAGTTTCTAAGGCGCTCTGAGACTCTGAGTGAAGGGCATGATATAAATCCAATCTCTCCTCCTCCTCCTCCTCCT
>NW_015168107.1:107178-116317 GCF_001447785.1 Gekko japonicus
CTCCTCCTCCTCCTCCTCCTCCTCCTCCTCTTCTTCTTCTTCTTCGCCTGCTGATTTTCTCTTCCAAGAGGAGGCCGGCAAAACAATGGGGGAGGAAATCAGCCTGGTGGAGACGCCCTCCCCGGTTGCCACCTAAACAAAGATTTCTCTCAGATCTGTCCCCTCCCCCACCACCACCACCGTGCCACCCCTTTCTCATCTCCTCCCTGGACTGTCTGCAAGCCGCCCGAGTGACATTTGTAATATCCTGCCTCTCAAACTGTCGGCCTGGCTGGGGAGTAATGAAAGGAGCTCGGCGCGTCTCTCGGCTTCCTCGGGAGAGATCAAGACTTCTAATGGGAAAGTTGTGATGGAGATTGTCGGAGTGCTCCTGCCCTCCGCGGAGACGACTTAGTCAATGTCACCGTGCGAGCCATCATTCAGGGATCCTCGCTAAGCTGCCGTGACTGCGGCAACATCCCATCCGGGGTGGGGGGGGGGACGAGTGACCCAGTCCCGGTGCCTATTTTGTAATGGGAGTCGTCGCTCTTAGCATGGGGACTCATGTAGGTTGCTACCCAGAGGGCACCTTCTCACAGGAAGGGACGTCAGCTGCCGGTTCATTTAAAAATACGGATAAAGCCACCTTTCCCCCCAACAGCGTTGAGACAGAAGGTGAGTAACCAGATTGCACAGAGAAAATACATAGCGATAAATCAATCGCCACAAACGGGCCCCCATCAAAATATACTGATACGGGCCAGAAGGGTTGACAATGAAATCCACATACCAAACCAGAACACCCTGCAATAAACTATCACACGATTCACTGGCTGCGCCCATGCAAATCTGTAATAATTTATTGAGAAACAACGGCCCAAGATAATCATATATTGCTGCACGTGAACAAGTGAAGCTGCCTTATACTGATTCAGACCCTGGATCCATCAACGTTCATATTGCCTATTCAGACTGGCAGCAGCTCTCTAGGGTTTCAGGCAGAAGTCTTTCACATCATCTACCACCTTCTCCTTTTCAACTGGGATTGAACCTGGGCCCTTCTGTATGCCAAGCAGAGGCCCTACCACTGAGCCACAACCTCTGCCTCTCCAGGGTCTCAGGCAGAGGTCTTTCACATCATCTACCACCGGCTCCTTTTATCTGGAGATAAAGCAGTGAAGATGACACAAGGTCCTTCAGGGTGGCGAGAACCAGGGATTGTGAGGCACTCCAAAGGGATCTGTCGAGGATGGGTGAGTGGGCATCAATAAGGCAAAAGATGTTCAATGTGGGCACGTGAAAAGTGATGCACATTGGAGGCAAACATCCTAAATATAAATACATATAGAGGAGGTCCGAACTGGCAGAGACTGACCAAGAAAGAGATCTTGGAGTCACAGTAGATAACTCAATGAAAATGTCAAGACAGTATGCAACTGTAATAAAAAAGGCCAACGCTATGCTGGGGATTATTAGGAGGGGAATTGAAAACAAATCAGCCAGTATCATCATAGGTAAAGGTAAAGGTTCCCTTGCTTGAAAGCCAGGCGAGTCCGACTCTAGGGTCGCGGTGCTCATCTCTGTTTCAAAGTCGAAGAACCAGTGTTGTCCGAAGATGTTTCCGTGGTCATGTGGCCGGCATAACTAAACACCAAGGCGCACGGAACGCTGTTACCTTCCCACCGAAGTGGGACCTATTTATCTACTTGCAATTTCTTGCTTTCGAACTGCTAGGTTGGCAGGAGCTGGAGCTAGAGACTGGAGCTCACTCCGTCATGCGGCAACGCGGGTCTCGAACTGCTGAACTACTGACTGTCCACAGCCTGCAGTTCAGCATCTTAACCACTTGAGCCACCGCAGCTCCTATCATCATGCCCCTGTATAAATCAATGGTGCGACCTCATTTGGAGTACTGTGTACAGTTCTGGTCACCACACCTCAAAAAGGATATTATAGCTTTGGAAAAAGTGCAGAAAAGAGCAACTAGACTGATCAAAGGGTTGGAACACTTTCCCTATGAAGAAAGGTTAAAATGCTTGGGGCTTTTTAGCTTAGAGAAACGATGGCTGAGGGGTGACATGATCGAGGTTTATAAGATTATGCATGAGATAGAGCCGGTAGAGAGAGAAGTACTTTTCTCCCTTTCTCACAATACAAGAACTCATGGGCACTCCATAAAATTGCTGAGCAGTTGGGTTAGAACATGCAGAGAGGACCCAGGTTGGATGAGAGACCACCAAGGAGGCCCAGGGTCATGACACAGAGATAGGCAATGGCAAACCCCCCTTGGAACATCTCTTGTCTTGAAAACCCTATGGGATCGCCATGAGTTGGCTGCAACTTGAGTGCACTTTCCATCAATATGTAGCTGCCCTTGAGAACACTTTCGACCAACATATAGCTGGCCCAGGCTAGCCAGATTTCATCCTCTCTTGGAAGCTAAGTAGGGTTGGCTCTGGTTAGTACTTGGATGGGAGACCACCAGGGAAGTCCAAGGTTGCAATGGAGAGGCAGGCAACGGTGATTGGCGAACCACCTCTGAACATTTTTCGCCTTGACAACCCTATGGGGACACTTCCACCCCCACCCCCATTATCATCATCATCACCATCAGAAACATTTGAATGGTGCCTTTCCACCTGATCAGGGTCCACAAGGCAGCAAACATAAAACACATCCAAACCCTTGAGCAACGGAAAATGCAGTTAAAATCATAGAGCCAGATCACTGTACTGGTGAAGTGCGTGGACTCCAAGCTGGGAGAACTGGGTTTGATTCCCCGCTCCTCCCTGTGCAGCCAGCTGGGTGACCTTGGGTCAGCCATAAGTTCTTTCAGAGCTGTTCTCTCAAGAGCAGTTCTTGAAAGAGCTCTCTCTGCCCCAGCTGGCTCACAGGGTGTCTGTTGTGGGGAGGGGAAGGGAAAGCCACTCCGAGACTCCTTCGGGTAGTGAAGGGTGGGATATAAATCCAATCTCCTACTACTAGTAGTCCTCCTTCTCTTCTTCTTCTACAGTTCAATGAAAAACAAACAATGCTAGTAAAGGGACCAGTAACCATTATGAGGGTATGCCAGATGAAGTGAAGAAGAAGAAAATAAGAGATTGGATTAATACCCTGCCCTTCACTACCCAATGGAGTCTCAGAGTGGCTTACAAACTCCTTTCCCTTCCCCTCCCCACAACAGACACCCTGTGAGCAGTGTTCCCTCTAAGCTGAGTTAGTGTAGGCTAGCTCACAGTTCTTTAGCCTCCGGCTCAGACATTTTTGTCTTAGCTCAGGAAGGATGGCTCCGGAGCAAACTGATTTATACAGCAGCCAAATCACCTGCTCGCAACTCTAACGCCGGTAGCTCACAAAGTCGAATTTTTGCTCACAGGACTCCACAGCTTAGAGGGAACATTGCCTGTGAGGTGGGTGGGGCTGAGAGAACTCTGACAGAAACTGCTCTTTTTCGAGAACAGCTGTGCCAGAACTACGGCTTGCCCAAGGTCATCCAGCAGGTGCAAGTGGAGGAGTCAGGGAATCAAACACGGCCCTCCCAGATTAGAGTCCGCGCACTTAGCCACTACACAAAAGAGTCTTCACCCACTGGCGAAAGACACTAACAGAGGAAGACAGACAAATTTCCCTGGGGAGAAGGAGGTCCGTAGTTAATTCATAAAGGGATAGAAATTCCCATAGGGCTGGCAGGCCAGAGCCCGGAACAGAGAAGGGTGTAACTTTGCTTTGGATTGAACCATTAGTCGGACTTTGATACTGGGCTGTAAGGTGCGGTGTTTTTAAAATAAATAAATAAATGAAACGGCGTCTGCTTGACGAGTGATCTCAATGTGGCCATGCTGTCTGCGTGACGGATAAACAGGGAGATATAAATAACTTTTATGATCGCGTATTTCCCCCCCTGAAAGAATCTGTTGAATAAATGACATGCTTCAGCTCTTTCGAGTGTTCTTTCCCACACGACGATCCTTTCGCGCGATGACCCTGAGCTCCACTTAATTATTCGCTTCTGGAGACAAGGAGTGATTCCGCCATCGCTGTTTCTATTGTTGTACCTCTACGCCCGGGGCGTACATTTGCTGATGTTGTTCTCTGCGTCGCCATGTGCATCGATGGCACTATGTATCATGAATAAATTAAGAGTAATGAGCAGTGATAATAGTCATGATTGCTACTGTCGTTGTCACGACACAAAACGAGAGAAGAAGAAGAAGAAGAAGAAGAAGAAGAAGAAGAAGAAGAAGAAGAAGAAGAAGAAGAAGAAGAAGAAGAAGAAGAAGAAGAAGAAGAAGAAGGTAAAGCAAGCCGGCGAAGGAGAAGAGATTGGATTTATACCCCGCCCTTGACTTGGAGTCTCAGAGCGGCTTACAAACTCCTTTCCCTTCCCCTCCCCACAACAGGCACTCTGTGAGGCACTCTCATCCAAGTACTTACCAGGGCTGACCCTGCTTAGCTTCCAAGAGCTGACAAAATTGGGCTAACCTGGGCCAGCTAGGTCAGGGACCTGTTGCAGTTCCGCAGGGCCTACAAAATGGAGCTGTTCCACCAGGCCTTTGGTTGAGGCAGTGGTCATCTACCAGCTGGCCTCCCTGCTGCTGTTGCTGTATGCTGCTGTTGAGATCTTTATGTCTCGGCTGCGGCTGCAGGAACTGAAAATTGGAATTTGCTGCACCGTCCACTTTAACTTGTTTTAACTGGTTTTGTTACATGCCATTGGAAGGAAAAATCACAAATCTGTGACTGACTTATTTTGGCCATTTCTTGCCAAAGAACTCACTGGGAAAAAAATCATGCTTGAATTGGTGAGCGGCAAAAGGAAACCGGGACGCCAAAGAACACGGTGGCTAGGCACCATAAAAGTTGATACCAGCCCGAGCATAGAATGACTCAAAGAAACAGTACAAGATCGGAAAACGTGGAGAGAGCTGGCCCATAGAATCGCCAACAGCTGGACACAACTGAATGGCTAACAACAACATTGTATTAATTTAAAGTTTGATATTTATTAACTGAATTATTTTACGATTGTATTGGGATCTATTGTTGTGACCCCACCCTGAGCCCGTTCATGGGAAGGGTGGGATATAAATTGAAATAATAAAATCTCTCTTTATATATAATTCTATTTTGGTGTGAACCTTCCATAAGCTCCCACAGCATTTGGCTTGCTGACCTGCCACTCCAACGGTGTGCCAATCCAGTCGTTGTGTTGCTGGAGTCCTGCCCATAGAAGGGGCGGCCAGTGTCTCGGCCTCAGTGTCATGCGAGCTCTCTCCAAGATAGCGGGCAGGAGCGAACCCTGCTCGGCCTGGAGAGACAAAGGCTCCGAGTGTGCAGGCCAGCCCAAGCAGGCCTTGTCGGAGTGGCAGAAGCCCGGCCCGGCCACCGATGCATGCCCAGGAACATGTGGCTGGAGAGTGAGAGGCACTCTCAATGACAGAGGAGCACCAGAATATGTGCCAGGTAATGCCGCTCACCTCTTTGCACTTGGAGGAGGCCAAGACCACCTCGAGGTGGCACCGGTGGCGCTGGCAGCAACAGCACCCTGCTTTCCCTGCGCCTGGCCCTGGCATGCTCTCCAAGGTGGGGGGTGGGACCCACCCTGCTCAGCCCAGAGAGACAAAGGCTCTGAGCGCACAGACCGGCCCGAGCAGCAGAAGCCTGGTGGACAGCAGCACATGCCTGGGAACATGCAGATGGAGAGCAAGAGGCGGTGGCGCTTTGAATGACAGTGGGGCACCAGAATACGTGCTGGGTGATGCCACTCACTTCTTTGCCATGGCTCGCTCGGGGGAGGCTGAGACTGCCTGGAGGTGGCGGCGGTGGCTCTGCACACCCGCTGGGGGGGGGTCCCTCTTTCTAGAGCTTGTTGTATTGCTTTTATACAATGGCCTTTGCTCCTAGTACAAAATAAAACAACCACCACCACCATAATGATAACAACTGAGAATCCATAAACATGCAGCCCATTGACGCTTTCGTTCCTCCTTTTTGTCGTATTCCTCCCAGCCAAAACTAGCTCTGTTTTGCTTCTAGTTTCCCAATCTTCTGCATCCCCTGAGGCTACCAGACTCCCTTGCATTATAAAGTCCTCTTCTGTGCAGAGCAAAGGGATAGCACCGCGGGCCGGCTGTCAGGTTTTCAGTGGCCGGCAAAGGTTTTTATGAAATTAGACATATTTGTCTGGAGGTTTAGTCGAGAGCATGAAATTCAAATCTGGGTGTTTGGCAGTGTGTAGGCCGGTCCTTTAATATTCAATGACATGACTTCATTGTGGTTTTGACAACGCTTGCTAGGAGTTTGTGCTTACCGCTGGAAATTAAAGCCACCGAAAGAGTTGACAACAGCAGAATCACGAAACCTCCCATGCTCCGGAGGTGTTTGTTATTCTCGTTTGTTGGATGTTGTTATTGTGCTTGTAAGACCGTCACATTCCATTTAGAAGCCTACTTGAAGCCAATGCGATACAAGGAAGTGGGAGAGGGAGGCATAGATTGCCGTTTTGGGTTTGTTTGTTTTTTTACCTCTCCCAACATTTATCTCTCAGGAACTCATCTGCATTTTCATTGACTCAAAAAAATAAGAAAATAAGAAGAGCTCTGCTGGATCGGACCAGAGGTCCATCGAGCCCAGCATCCTGTCTCACACAGTGGCCAATCAGTTTCCTCTGGAGGTGCAACACAAAATTGTCAACCTCAAGGGGGGGCTAAAGATTTGTCTGTTATTAGAACTACAGACTAATATCCAGACTACAGAGATTAGTTCCCCATGGCTGCTTTGGAGGGTGGGTTCCATGGCATTGTACCTTGCTCGCAGGGCTCTTTTTGTAGCAGGTACTCATTTGCATATTAAGCGACACACCCCTAATGTAGCCAATCCTCCAAGAGCTTACAGTAGCTCCTGTAAGAAGAGCTCTGTAAGCTCTTGGAGGATTGGCTACATTAGGGGGGTGGCCTAATATGCAAAGGAGTTCCTGCTACAAAAAGAGCCCTGCCTGAGATCCCTTTCCCCTGCAAGCCCCGCGTTCCCCAGGCTCCACCCCCAAATCTCCAAGTATTTCCCAAGCCACCTTGGTGTGGCGGATAAGAGCTACAGACTCTGATTGGAGAACCGGGTTTTATTCCCCACTACTTTGCATGAAGACAGCTAAGTGACCTTGGGTCAGTCACAGTTCTCTCAGAACTCTCTCAGCCCCACAAATCTCACAGGGTGTCTGTTGTGCGTGGAGGAAGGGAAGGCAATTGTAAGCCACTACAAGAATCCTTCCAGGTAGTGAAAAGTGGGGTATAAATCCAATCGCTGCCTCCTCCTGCTCCTCCTCCTCCTCTTCTTCTTCTTCTTCCTCTTCCTCTTTTTCTTCTTCTTCTTCTTTGAACCCTAGCAAGAACAGGTCATAGAGACTGAGGCCTTCCCCTGAAATTGTCTCCTGGCCCTGGGATCCAGAGTATTCCTACTTCTGAACGGGGAAGTTCCCTTTAGTCACCATGGCTGGTAGCCAGTGATCGACCTCACCTCCATGAATCTGTTGAAACTCCCTTTAAAGCCATCTATGCCTGCAGCCATCACTACATCCTCTAGCAGGGAACTCCACATTTTAATCACTTAGCATCCCCTTTTATCCGTCTTGAGTTTACTGCCCATCAGCTTATAAGAACATAAGAGAAGCCAATGTTGGATCAGGCCAATGGCCCATCCAGTCCAACACTCTGTGTCACACAGTGGCCAAAAATACCAGGTGCCATCAGGAGGTCCAGCAGTGGGGCCAGGACACTAAAAGCCCTCCCATCGTTGCCCCCCCAGCACCAAGAATACAGAGCATCCCTTGCCCCAGATTGAGAGTTCCTACCTATACTTTGTGGCTTAATAGCCACTGATTGACCTCTGCTCCATATAAGAACATAAGAGGAGCCAATGTTGGATCAGGCCAATGGCCCATCCAGTCCAACACTCTGTCACACAGTGGCCAAAAATACCAGGTGCCATCAGGAGGTCCACCAGTGGGGCCAGGACACTAGAAGCCCTCCCATCGTTGCCCCCCCCCCAGCACCAAGAATACAGAGCATCCCTTGCCCCAGATCGAGAGTTCCTACCTATACTTTGTGGCTTAATAGCCACTGATAGACCTCTGCTCCATATAAGAACATAAGAGGAGCCAATGTTGGATCAGGCCAATGGCCCATCCAGTCCAACACTCTGTCACACAGTGGCCAAAAATACCAGGTGCCATCAGGAGGTCCACCAGTGGAGCCAGAACACTAGAAGCTTCATTAGATGCCCTCAGGTTCTGGTACTTTGGGAGAAAAGATTGATTAGATCACAGTTCTAAACTCTTCTTTGGAGAACTTTGTGTGCCGGAGAACACACAAATATGGACGGGGGGAACGTTCCCAATTTTGTTTCCTTTTCATATTCATTTATATATTTTTTTCCTTAATGATGCTGGGTCTCCATTTTTTGTGTGTGGTGAGCCGCGCAGCTCATTTGTAATGCCTACCCACCTCGGACAGTTTCGAGATACGATTCATACCTACAATGGTGTCTCATTTATAACACACCTGTAATGCATCATGCTGATTTATTGACACGCAAGTAAGGTTGAAATATGCATATATTTTATGGAACCAATTTGGTGAGAAGAAACAGAAAGAAAGAAAGAAAGAAAGAAAGAAAGAAAGAGAGAAAGAAAGAAAGAAATGCAAAAATAGGTACAAGCTCATATATATATACAGAGGTAATTTCGGAGGGGATCGCGGGGGATCACAGTTCCCCCGGGTGAGGTACGGGGGGTGGGGCACATGACGAAGCCCCGCCCCTTGCTTCCGGCCGCCCCGCTTCCGGCCCTCATTCAGCCAGGAGGAGGCAGGAGAAGAGGGAGGGTAAGTAGCTTCCTCTCTGCTTCTCCCCACCCCTGCCTGCCTGGGGCCAGGGAGGGCCTTCGCGGGGCTTCCTTGCACTCCCGCCGGCCTTGCAGGTCCACCGCCGGGCCCCTAATGGGGCTCGGCCGTGGAGCTGCAAGGGCGGCGGTGGCGGCCGGGACCGTTGGGGGCAGGGTGTGTAGCCTTATGATATACTTCTGGTGATGTCAGGGGGTGTGGCCTTATGACACACTTCCGGTGATGTCAGGGTGTGTGGCATATGCTAATGAGTTATGCTAATGAGT
>NW_015168107.1:116374-117544 GCF_001447785.1 Gekko japonicus
TAGAGTTGCGGGTTCAGTTTGTGCAGAAGAGAACCCAAATGAGAGGTAGTGTGGTACAGTGGCTGCAAGGACAGAAGAGGACTTGGGGAGCTCCAGGTTCTAATTCCCATTCAGCTGTAATGATTATCGGATGCCCCTGGCCTACATACTGTCTCTCAGCGTAATCTATATCACAGGTCGACTTGTCAACCTCTAAGTGATGCCTAGAGATTCCCCAGAATTTCAACCGGCATCCTGACCTCAGAGACAGTTCTCCTGGAGAAAATGGGTGCTTGTCAGCGAGCTGCCATCTCTTTGCTGTAACGTCTCACGTCCCTTCCTTCTGCCCCCCCCTTCCTTTGTAGTTGAAACATTTTCTCCGTTAGGCAACTGCTGTAACCAAGGTCGCCAGCTGGTGAGAAGTGGGAGTTATGTCTTCGCGCTCATGCTTGTTTAGCTTTACCCGTGTGAAAGGAACTTGTGTTTAGGAAACCGGGCGTTACTTTCTCATGTAACTTCGCGCCCTTTCTAATCTCCCCGTTTCCAGCGGGAAGTGGGACCATTGGTCCAAACCTTGTTCAAAATCCCTTTATTATACCTGTACTGCTGAATAACGTCATTCCAATCAATTCCTGTGTGTTCGTGATCAACCATGTCTTTGAAATAAATCTTGCTTTCTTTTTGAACGTGGATCTATTCTCATGCTTGGGGATCTAACAGTGCTTTGGGGAGTAGACTGTATGGCGTTATGCCCCATGGAGGTTCCTCTCTTCCTCAAACCCCGAGCTCCCCAGGCCCTTGCCCAAAACCTTCACGAATTTCCCAACCCAGAGTTGATCTGAATCATAGAATCGCAGAGTTGGAAGGGACCTCCAGTCCAAGATTATGCATGGGATAGAGCAAGTAGAGAAAGAAGTACTTTTCTCCATTTCTCACAATACAAGAACTCATGAGCACTCAATGAAATTGCTGAGCGGTCAGGTTAGAACGGACAGGGGTCATTTCCTGCAGGAGCGCACAGGGGTGGAGCTCCAGCAGTAAAGAGCCCAGGGGATGGGCACATGCAACAAGCCCCACCCCCTACTCCCAGCAGCCCTCAGTCAGAACAAGAAGCAGCCAGGTAAGTTGCAGAGCCCCCCCCCCCCGGCCCCTCGATCCAAAACAGTCCAGTGGCACCTTTAAGACCAAGTT
>NW_015168107.1:117623-153512 GCF_001447785.1 Gekko japonicus
GGAGCCTGAGCGGGGGGTGTTGCCTTCTGACACACTTCCGGTGATGTCAGGGGGTGTGGCATATGCAAATGAGTTATGCTAATGTGTTATGCTAATGAGCTCCTGCACCTCTTTTTCTACAAAATGACCCCCTGAGAATAGATACAAGGAAGTCCTTCTTCACCCAAAGTGTGATTAGCACATGGAATTCACTGTCACAGGAGGTGGTGGCGGCGACAAGCATGCATGGCTTCAAGAGGGAACTAGATTAACATATGGAGCAGAGGTCCATCAGTGGCTATTAGCCACAAGGTATAGGTAGCAACTCTCAGTCTGGGGCAAGTGATGCTCTGTATTTTTGGTGCTTGGAAGGGGGAACAGTGGGAGGGCTTCTAGTGTCTTGGCCCCACTGCTGGACCTCCTGATGGCACCTGGTGTTTCTGGCCACTGTGTGACACAGAGTGTTGGACTGGATGGGCCATTACCTGATCCAACATTGGCTTCTCTTATGTTCTTAACCCCCTGCACAATGCAGGAAATTCCAAAAATGCCCCCCCCCCGCTATACCTGACATAACAACATCACAGATGCTCATGAACAAAACCAGCAATGTAAGAAAGTGAGGGCAAGGACTAGGGATGGGCACGATCCAGCCCGATTCAGAAAAAAAAATGATTTGTGTCAGTTTGTGGTTTATGGTTCGGCAAGCCACAAACCAAACCGAACTGAGAGAACTTTGGCACTCTCTTGTGTAGTCCCTGTGCAGCTTTTGCAGTTTTTGAGGGGAACAGAAAGCAGGGGTTTAAAGAGACTCTACCCACAAACCACTACAAAATGCCACAAATTGCTTTAAAAAGTATATGACCGTAGACCCGTCACAAACTTCGGTTTGTGAATCATGAATAGGGCAAAATTCATGACAAATTTTGCTTCTCGTTTCAGTCCGTGCCCATCCCTAGCAAGGACAGCGAGGGCAAAAAAGGAGACCCATAGTACTGAGAAGTGGCAGCAGAGAGATAAAGTAGTGCTGTACAATACAACAGCAATATAAATGGTCTGCAAAGTGTTACAAAATCATACACAGACATTTGAGTTTGATTTGAAATTTCCCATTAGGCTCTGCCTCCTTTGCAGTCAGGGTCCATGCCTAGATCCATCTATCCATCTATCCATCTATCCATCTATCCATCTATCCATCTATCCATCTATCCATTTATCCATCTATCCATCTATCCATCTATCCATCTATCATCTATCCATCTATCATCTATCCATCTATCATCTATCCATCTATCCATCTATCATTATTTATTTATTATTTTCAATTTGCATCCCACCTTGCCAGTGCAGACTGGATCTATCTGTCTGTCTGTCTGTCTAGAAATACTGATTTCTAAAAGTCTCATGCCTTCTCCTGTGATGTCTTTTGATAACATGCTGTGTCTTGTTTCCTGTTGCAAGCCAAATGGTGAGGCCAAATGGCCTCAATAGCCATGCCATATAACCGCACATTCTTTCACATCTCTAAGTAGAAGAGCAGACCTGACATGCAAAACGTCACACAGGCAATGGAGAAGCTGGAAGCTGGGTCACTTGACTGCAGGAGGAGTTCCCAAACTTCTAGCCTATCCCCACACGTAGCCATGACAACCAACAATTGGGCACTCCCATACCCACTAGCAATTGGCTACTAGCCACAGCTCATTTGTGACTGGAATTGGAGTATAATTGTTTGCTCCCAATGAGAGAGACTCCCTTGCTCTCTGCTCCTGTGCTCTCTGCTTGTTTTATGGCACCTAGAAATGCCATCTCTTGGGGGACAAAGAACTGCTTTGTGAATTAGACCACATGGTTGAGCAAAGATGGATTTTTCCTTCAAAATCCCTTGGACTGTTTGGATGTTCCTGAATATGGTAAATATGTATCTTTTATTGTGTAGTTAAGGCAAAGCGCCTTAGGCTTGTTATTTTTTAATCTCGGGTAGTCTATGCTAATCTCTGTACTGAATAAAAAATCATTCTTGTTTCTAAATGGTCTCTGATGTTTTACCTGAGTTCCAAGTCTAAATCTGGTGGCTAACCCTGACCACATATGCTATCTTGGTAAGAGTGTGCATCTCTGAGTGAGTTGCTAATGTGTTAAATTCCAGATACCAACTGAGAGTTTGAACCTCTAATCTCAGGTTGGGGGGAAGTACTGTAGAGGTTCTGGTGGCACATTGTTCTGAAACCAGAGAGGGTAGAGACCATCTCGTGGTTTGTCATTTAAGGTACTGAAAAAGTACAGGATTCCCTCCCATTCCTGGACTGGCTTGGGTGGGAAATACCTGTACACTATCTATCTATCTATCTATCTATCTATCTATCTATCTATCTATCTATCTATCTATCTATCTATCTATCTATCTATCTATCTATACATTCATTCATCCATCCATCCATCCATCCATCCATCCATCCATCCATCCATCCATCCATCCATCTCCAAAATGTATGCCCCGCCCTCCCAGCCAAGGCCAGCTCAGCGACTCTCCATTTCCAGAGTATGCTCCTCACCTCTTATTGTGCTGCTTTGCCTGGCCCGTAGCTACAATGAAGCTATTGGGGGCTCCGCCCCCTTCCTTAAAGGGCCAGCAGCACAATATTTTTGAGAAGATTTTTTGGAGGAAGAGGGGTTTTTTTAGAAGAATGGGTAGGCATGCACATGGGCCACCTGTTTCTCCTCAAAAGCATTTAAAGGGATCCTTTAAATGCTTTCGAGAAGAAGTGGGGGGTGGCGCCAGGGTTCCCTCTAAGCTGAGTTAGTGTGAGCTAGCTCACACCGGCTCACCCATTTTTGTCTTAGCTTGGGAAGGATGGCTCCAGCGCAAACTAATTTATGCAGGAGCCAAATCGCTCGCTCAGGACTTTAAGGCCAGTATCTCACCAAGTAGAATTTTTGCTCACAAGACTCCACAGCTAAGAGGGAGCATTGCTCACAGGCTGTCTGTTGTGTAGAGGGGAAGGGAAAGGGGGAGCATTGGATGGTTCGTTCCCCTTTCCCTCCCCTCCTGCAAGATTTAAAGAGCCCTCCAGCTGATCCGTGGGCCACGTGCTCTCTGGCGATCAGCTGAAGGGCCCTTTAAATGTTGCAGGAGGGGAGGGAGGGGTGGCCGCTGGTGGTTGGGCTTACAGGTGGATTAGAGCTGACATAAAAATAATGGCAAGCCCACCAGGAAAAAAAAAATGTTGCCCCACAAGCCACAAATCCCTGGCTATGGGCCTGTGCCTTGACTCTCTTTATCCCACTCGCTGTATTCTCAAGCATCACCCAGAACTCCCAGATTTTGAGTCCATCTCAGGTTATGATCTTTAGGAGACTTTGCAGGTCCAATCCAGACAGTAAAGAAAATGATTTGGGCAGGGGAGCTGCAGGATACCCATGGTTTTTCACCGCCACCATCAAAAGCAGCTTCACATTTTCCTCAAAAGAGCAGCAGGGTGGCAAATGCTTTTCATCAAATTGCAGAAGCCATTGTCACAATTAAGTGGATCGCACAAAGGGGACTCAACGGGCCAGTGTCCTACTCGGGAGAAGGAGAGCCCTTCTGAACGGAAAACTGCCGGTGCCTCTCAAGCGCCATGGCAATGCAAAGCCACAAATTCGATATTGTGGGGGGGAAAAATCCCATCACTGAAAATTGCAGACCCGCCTTTGGCCAAAATGTTCTCAGACGGGTGGTGGCAGCGGTCAATAAACTGCAAAACGTCTGTGACAATGATGTGAATGGCTTTGCACTTTCCTTGATCGGAATGACGCTCGCCACCATTTTGGGCTTTGATCGGAGCAGCCGTGACACACACAAAAAGCATTTTTTGAGCAATGGTAATGCACTCGTAGGGCTCCCATTCATTTCAAAAGGGCCTGCGGAGGGGAATTTTGGCAGCGGGTCAACCCCAGTATTACTCTTGATGCAACCCAGAGATTGTAATCACAGCTGAACAAACATCTACTCGGAGTTTTTATAAAATGTTTTCTGCAATGCAGAAAAAACATGCCCGCTTTGGCTTGGCCATTTCCCAGAGCTCCTGGTAAAGAGGCCTGCTTGTTTGTTTAAATCTCCTTCACTTGTTTTCACCTTCCATTGCCTTCCCTTGACCTTTTGGATGCCCCCCTAGTCAAACCTGATTGGTTCTGGGATACCATTCTGTAACCTTCTTCAACAGGAATTAAAAGAAGAAGGAGAAGAGAAGAGATTGGAGAGCCAGTCTGGTGCAGTGGTTAAGTGTGTGGACTCTAATCTGGGAGAACCGGGTTTGATTCCCCACTTCTCCACTTACACCCACTGGATGACCTTGGGCAAGCCATAGTTCTCTCAGAGCTGTTCTCTCAAGGACACTTCTGGAAAAAGCTCTCAGCCCCATCTACCTCACAGGGTGACTGTTGTGGGGAAGGGAAGGGAAAGGGGTTAGTAAGCCGCTCGGGGATTCTGAGTGATGGGCGGGGTATAAATCCAATCTCCTCCTCCTCCTCCTCTTCCTCTTCCTCTTCTTCGTCTTCTTCCCCGCCCTTCACTACCCAAAGGAGTCTCAGAGTGTCTTAGAAACTCCTTTCCCTTCCCCTCCCCACAACAGACACCCTGTGAGGTAGGCGGGGCTGAGAGAGCTCTGACAGAAACGGTTCTTTTTCAAGAACAGCTGTGCCAGAACTATGGCTTGCCCAAGGTCATCCAGCAGCTGCGAGTGGAGGAGTGGGGAACCAAACCCGCTTCTCCCCGATTAGAGTCTGCGCACTTAACCACTACACCAAACGATGGCTGCCATTTACCTTCAGTCACACAGTAAAGATCATTATTCCGGCAGCTGCTGCGGAAGCAACATTGCTTAAAATCAGATTGGCCAATTTATTTATTTATTTATTTTGACTTATATCCCGCCTTGCCTGGCAAGCAGGCTCAAGGCGGCTTACAGTGAGTTAAAATTACAATGAAACACAGATAAAATCCCAACAATAATATATAAAGTGCAGATTAAGTACAATTAGCAAAGTGCGGATGGCGATCATTGTAAGATGGTCCGGTATAACTAGACCAGTATCCCAGTAGAGTGACATGCGGGCCGTAATAGATGTTTTCAATATATATTTTTTTTGGTAAACAAATTTTTATTTTCTTAGGAACATAACATATAAGATTAAATCATTCAGTCCATTGTTTACCTCATTCCCTTCCTCCCCTCCCTCCAGTGGCTTCCCGCAATGCTTCTCCCCCTTCTTACAAATTTCATTATATCATTAACACATCATTTGTTATCATCCAACCTCAAGATAACATCATTTGACTTAATATTGATCTAAACATATTAAGTTTTGTTTTACATCCCAGTTCTTTTCCAGATATATTTTAAAGTCATTCCATTCTTGAAAAAACACGTTGTCTTCTTGATTATTCAACTTCTTTGTAATTTTATCCATTTCTGCCATGAACAGAACTTTTTGTATCCAGTCTTCGATTTCTGGTACTTTCTCAGTCTTCCAAAATTGTGCATAAATCATCCTCGCTGTTGTAATAAGGTACCAGAATAAAGTCCTTTTAGTCGAGTTAACTTCTTCCATTTTTAGTCCCAAAAGCAGAATTTCAGGCGCTTTCTTGAAAGAGCACTTAAGTATTTTTTGCATTTCTTTGTGGACTTTTGTCCAAAAGAGTGTAGCTTTTTCACAAGTCCACCACATATGGTAAAATGAGCCCTCATGTTTTTTACATTTCCAACATTTATTTGACATATTCTGGTTCATATTTGCAATTTTCTTTGGGGTCATATACCACCTATACATCATTTTGTAACAATTCTCTCTAACATTGGTACAGGGTGATATCTTAATAGCATTTTTCCACAAATATTCCCAGGTTTCTATGTCAATTTCCTTGTTCATATTTATTGCCCATTTTAACATTTGCTCTTTCACAGTCTCATCTTCTGTATACCATTTTAACAACACTTTATACATTTTAGAGATATCTTTTCCCCCTCCACACTCCCATACCTTTTCCATTTCATTTTTTTCCTCTCTAAAACCATAATTTCTTTTGTCTGACCTAAAAAGGTCAGAGATCTGCATGTATTTCAACCATTCATATTCATATTCAATTTCATTCTGCTTTTTCATTACCCATTCTGTTCCCTCTTTTTTTATTATGTCTTTATACAGCAACCAATCTTTGTCTCTACGTCTTGAGTAAGATGTTAACACTTCCACTGGTACAATCCAAAGTGGCCTTACATCACCAAAATATTTTTTATATCTCATCCATACCACAAATAATGCTTTTCTTACCACATGATGCTTAAAAAAGCTATCCATTTTTGTTTTGTCATACCATAAATATGCATGCCAACCAAATCTACAATCATGACCTTCTAACCCCAATAGCTTATCATTTTCTAATTTCACCCATTGCTTCAACCAGGTCATACAAACCGCTTCATAATATAATCTGAGATTTGGTAGCTGTAGTCCACCTCTGTCCTTGGCATCACAAAGTATTTTCATCTTAATTCTCGGTTTCTTGCCTGCCCAAACAAACTTTGATAGTTCTTGTTGCCACCTTTGCAGCAAATCTGTCTTACTAAGTATTGGTATTGTTTGGAACAGGAACATCAAACGTGGTAGGACATTCATTTTTATAACTGAAATTCTTCCCATCAGTGACAAATTCATTTTGTCCCATTTCTTAAAGTCTTGGGTTAACTTAGCCCATAGTTTTTCATAATTGTTCTTATATAAGTCTATATTCTTTGCAGTTAACTCAATGCCTAAGTATTTCGTCTTCTTTACCACTTCACATTGTACCAAATTTTGTAGTTCCACTTGTTTTTGTTTCGTCATATTTTTGCAAATAAGCTTCGTTTTATTCTTGTTTACATAAAATCCTGCCAATTCTCCAAAATCTTTTATTTTTTGAAATAGTAACGGTAACTCTTCCGTCGGGTTTTCCACAATAAACATTACGTCATCTGCAAAAGCACGGTATTTATATTTAAAACCTTTATGTGTCAAACCCTTAATCTCTTGATCTTGTTGTATTTTTTGTAAAAGTACCTCCAACACCCAAATGAACAATAGCGGTGACAAGGGACAACCCTGCCGAGTACCTTTCTGTACCTTGAAGCTATCGGTCAATTCTTTATTTACATTCAGTGTAGCTCTTTGTTCCGAATAGATAGCTTCAATACAATTTCTGAACTGTTGTCCCGTATCAATTTTTTCCATCATCTGTAACATAAACTTCCAATTAAGATTGTCAAATGCTTTTTCCGCATCCACAAACAAAAAAGTTACCTCTTTTTCAGGGTGCTTTTCATAGTATTCCACTGCGTCCATTACTATTCTTACATTATCTCGAATTTGTCTTTTTGGCAGAAAGCCCGCTTGATCTTCTGAAATCACTGTTTGTAAGTAGTTTTTCACTCTTTCTGCAATAATTTTTGCAAAGATCTTATAGTCATTATTTAGGAGAGAAATTGGCCTGTAGTTCTTTACATTCGTTAGTTCTTGGCCTTCCTTTGGTATCAATGAAATGATTGCCTCTTTCCATGAGTCTGGCACTTTCTTGCACATCCGTATGTCGTTGGATAAAGCTTCCAGGGCCGGGACAAGTTCCTCTTTCATTTTTTTATAAAACTTCGCGGTAAATCCGTCCGGCCCTGGCGCCTTCCCCAACTTCGCTTCTTCAATTGCCTTCCTCACTTCCTCTGTTTGGATTGGCCCATTTAGTAAATCTTTAAACTCTTTGCTCATTTTGGATAGTGGAATCTCTTCTAAATATCTTTCAATCTTCTCAAGATCAATTCTATTTGCTTGAAACAATTTAGCATAATACTTGAAGAAACTTCTCTTTATACCATTAGGGTCAACGAATTCTTTTCCTTCTTCTATAATTTTGGTTATCATTCTTCTTTCTTTTCTTGCTTTAAGTTGCCAAGCTAGATATTTCCCCGGTTTATTCGCCCCTTCAAAAGATTTCTGTTGTAACTTCTTTAAATTCCAATAAAGCTCTTGGTTCAAAAAATCATTCAGCTGTTCTTTCAGCAACTGTAGTTCTCTAATAATCTTCTTTTTCCCCGGTTTCTTCTTCAGTTCCTTTTCTTTTTGGGCTATTTGTTCCAATACTTCCACTTGCCTTTGAAGTTTTTCCTTCTTTTGCTTCACATTTTGTGAGATGAGAATCCCTCTCATCACAGCTTTGTAAGCGTCCCACACTACCTGTATTGAAGTCTCTTTATTCAGATTTTGTTGGAAATATTGTTTTGTTTCTTCTTTTAACATTTCCATAACACCTTTTTTATCCAACAAATCTTCATTTATTCTCCAAAGAAAGGATTTATTCCTTTCAGTAGAGGAGATGTTTTCAATATATTGTTCATCAGTGGTGGCTCCTAATCAAAGGCCTGGTGGAAGAGCTCCGTTTTACAGGCCCCGCGGACTTGTAAAAGGTCCCGCAGGGCCCTGATGTCCTCCGGGAGCTCATTCCACCAGTATGAAGCCACCACTGAAAAGGCCCTGGTAGAGGCCAATCTGATGTCTTTCGGACCAGGGGGAGTTAGGCTGTTCTGCTACTCTGACCTCAATGCTCTCTGGGGGGCATATGGGGAAAGGTGGTCCCTCGGGTAAGCAGGCCTCCGGCCACATAGGGCTTTAAAGGTCAAAACCAGGACCTCGAAGTGAATCTGGTATGCTACTGGCAGCCAATACAATGCCTTCAGCACAGGCCAGATGTGCTCTCGAATGGAGAGACCCATCAAAAGCCTGGCTGCCGCACTTTGCACCAGCTGCAGCTTCCGGATTTGGGACAAGGGCAGCCCCATGCACTAGTCCAATCTTGAGGTGCCTGAATCAAATCGCCAATGGCCAATCAGAAGCTTTGATGAGCAAAAGCCCCATCTGGCCCCACCCACTTTCTAAAAACACTTGGCAGGTGCCAGGAGGGGTGTCCGCAGGCAGCATGGCACCCATGGGAACCCCATTGGGGATCCCTGATCTAGTCTTTTGGGGGGCACTATTTTTGCATTTCTGTCTGCATGTGTGTGCATGCGCCCAGGGGTCATTTCCTGTGGGAGCGCACAGGAGCAGAGCTCCGGCAGTAAGGAGCCCAGGTGGTGGGCACATGCAGCAAGCCCCGCCCCCTGCTCCCAGCAGCCCTCAGTTGGGCCATGAGGAGCAAGAAGCAGCCAGGCAAGTTGCAGAGCCCCCCCCCACCATCAGGTACAAGCTCTCCCTCCTCTGTGAGGGCAGATCTGTGCGTTCCCCTCCCCCCATAGCTAGCAATCCAAAACAGTCCAGTGGCACCTTTAAGACCAAGTTTTATTCAGGTACAAGCTCTCCCTCCTCTGTGAGGACAGATCTGCACGTTCTCCCCCCCCCCCCCCCCACTCTCTCCACTAGCAATCCAAAACAGTCCAGTGGAGCCTGAGCGGTGGGTGTTGCCTTCTGACAACTTCCGGTGATGTCAGGGGGTGTGGCATATGCAAATAAATTATGCTAATAAGTTATGCTAATGAGCTCCTGCACCCCTTTTTCTACAAAATGACCCCTGCGTGCACCCATGCCTGGAAGTCATGGCAACCTCTGGCGGCTCCTCCTGGGGCGTAGAGGAAGTTCAGCGAGGTGGCTTGATAGCCTACCTCAGTGTCCTGGCCCTGGTATTCCTTGGAGGTCTCACATCCAAGTGCTTGCTAGGGTAGGCCCTGCTTAGCTTCCAAGCTCTGATGAGATCAGGCTTGCCTGGGCTATCCAAGTCATGGCCCCTGATCTAGAGTCTTGAAATGCAATTAATTCAGAGAATCATAGAATGTTAGAGTTGGAAGGGACCCTTGCAAGTCATCTAATCAAACCCCCTGCACTCTGCAGGAGCATCGCCGAAAGATAGCCCTACACACCTACAACATAAATGAAAGATGTTCGTCCAGCCTCCACTTGAAAACGTCCAGCGAAGGAGTATCCACCACCTCCTGAGGCAGTCTGTTCCACTGCTCAACCACTCTTACAGTTAGGAAGCTTCTCCAGATACTTAGCCGGTATCGACTCCCTTGTAATTTGCACCCATTAGATCTAGTCCCACAATCCAGAGCAAGAGAGAATAGATCTGCTCCCTCTTCTACATGACAGCTCTTCAAATATTTGAAGACTGCAATCCTGTCCCCTCTAAGCCTTCTCTTTCCCAGGCTAAACATACCCAACTCTTTCAGCCTTTCCTCATAAGACTTGGATTCCAACCCTCTCACCGTCCTGGTTGCCCTCTTCTGGACACGCTCGAGCTTGTCAACATCCTTCCTAAAATGTGGCGCCCCAAACTGGACACAGGACTCCAGGTGAGGGCTGACCATAGCAGAACAGAGCAGAACTACCACCTCCCGCGATCTGGATACAATGCTTCTGTGAATGCATCCTAAGACTGCATTCGTTTTCTTTGCAGCCGCATCGCACTGCGGGCTCATGTTTAGCTTGTGATCAATCAGAACACCTAGATCCCTTTCACATGTGCTGCTGTCTTCTGTGCCTATCTCCCCCATACTGCCTGACCACACAATACCCGCATTCTCCCTTCTCATCATCTACGGCTGATTTTCACACTCCAAACAGCTCCTTTACAAGACCATCAGCACTTGTTGGTGTTTTTTGATCCCATAGAACGATTCATGTTGAAGTTGGAAGGATTAAACAATACGTTATCTCAAACGCTGGTAATCGCTCCAGGTGAAAATCCTACCGTTCACGAGAGACGCCTTGATGCTTAAGTTATGCAAGGACCAGGAGCTTTAGAGTGAGAAAAAAACCTTTCCCACCCCCCATTTATCATGCCCACTCCTCTAATGTATTATAAATTATTACTTTCTCAGCTGGCATCTCCCCAGTCGCTGATACTCTGAAGTGTGGTTTGCTTTCCCTTGAAAGGCTTTAAAAAACACCGCTCGAGAAATCGGTGGGGTTGATAAACTGCCTGGAGGGGATGGGTGGGTAGCAGAAAAGGAGAGGCAGGAGCTGTGCATGATTGTTGCGAGGATTTACAGCCAAACGGACAGATATTTCTACCCAAAAGGACCTCTGTTGTTGCATTCCTTTCCAGAGGTGTTCCCGACTGGGCTTGCCATCTGCCTGCCTGTAGCGGGTAAACCCTCGCCTTCAGACTCAGTCCCCTGCCCCCGAGGAACTGGAGAGTGGGAGAAAAAAATGACAAGAAAATGGTTTCCATTAGGGATTCTCTAGGGATTCCCCCATGTCTCTATGGTCTATACCAGAGAGATCTGGGGAAATTCCTAGAGCTTCACCAGACTCAGTCCCCTGCCCCCGAGAAACTGAAGAGTGGTAGAAAAAAAAATGACCAGAAAATGGTTTCCATTAGGGATTCTCTAGGGATTCCCCCATGTCTCTATGGTCTATAGCAGAGAGATCAGGGGAAATCCCTAAAGCTTCACCAGACTCAGTCCCCTGGCCCCGAGAAACTGAAGAGTGGTGGGGAAAAATGACCAGAAAATGGCTTCTATTAGGGATTCTCTAAGGATTCCCCCATGTCTCTATGGTCTACACCAGAGAGATCAAAGGAAATTCCTAGAGCTTCATCTGGAAGTGATATCATATGGTCGGGGGCCCAAAACTTGTTGGTTATCCTGGGCCCCAAGGACACCAAACTAGCTGCAACCAGGGCCAGGGCTTTTTCGGTGGCAGCTCCTACCTGGTGGAATGAGCTCCCGGGGGAGATCCAGGACCTGTGGGACCTTATGCAGTTCCGCAGGGCCTGCAAGACGGAGCTCTTCCGCCAGGCCTTTGAGTAGGAGCCGCCGCCCCTACTATAACATCACCGTCAGGGTTGACGAGGCCCTGAGGAAACATCTGAAATACCTGGATGTTGTAAGAAGATCTAAGCCGCTCTCCTGTGGACATAAACACCATTGGAAGTACCACCGGAACGGCACTGACGCCATCTTTGGACCTATAACATCGGAAGTTTGAGCACCGTTGTTTGTTTTTAATTATGGCATGGTTTACCTTGCCCTTGTTAGCCGCCCTGAGCCCACTGGGGAGGGCGGGGTATAAATGCAAAATAAATAAATAAAATAAATAAAATATCCTCCCCACACTCCACCCTCCCCCGGCACCACCGTTAGAGCTGTTGGCATTTGCCAAGACAATGCTGGTAATCCTGTTGTTGGTGGTGATGGTGGTTCAGGCACTATTAATATGCATGGCATATTCTGAATTTTCAATTAAATGGGTTTTCAATTAAATTGGATCGCTTTTCATGAGATAATGGAGAGGTGCAAGTTTTTCCGGATGCTATGGGGCCGGAAATCATTCAGCTTTTTAAGCTTAGCTCGGTCTGGTCATTGAAAGGCCGTAGAGCTGCCTATTCTGAGTACGGACATTTCTGGAAAGTTGGGGTGGCGCCTGTGGAGGATGTTGAGGAGAGGAGATGGCTCAGCAGGGAGGTGAAGTCACAGAGACCACCTGGAGTCGCCAGCCTCCAAGTGGTGACTGGAGATCTCCTAGGACGCGGTGACCAAACTTGCTCAACTTGGTGTCATGGTTAAGTGCGCGGACTCTAATCTGGGAGAACCAGGCACATCAGTGGAGAAAGTTCTCTGACATTTCCCCTCTAGATCCTTCTGTCCTTGGCTTGGTCAGCTGACCGTGAATGGGAGACCACCAAGGAAGTCCAGGTTTGCTATGCAGAGGTAGGCTATGGTGAACCACCAATCTCCACCTTTTGCCTTGAAAACCCTACGGGGTTGCCAGAAGTCTGTTGCACCAAGATCTTATCTGGATGGCCCAGTCTAGCCTGATCTCATCAGATTTCAGAAGTTAAGCAGGGTTGGCCCCAGTTACTACTTGGATGGGAGACCACCAAGGAAGTCCAGAGTCCCTGAGGCAATGGCAAACCACCTCTGAATGTCTCTTGGCTTGAAAACCCTACAGGGCCTCCACAAGTTGCTTATGACTTGACCGTATAAGAACATAAGAACATAAGAACATAAGAGATGCCAATATTGGATCAGGTCAAAGGCCCATCCAGTCCAACACTCTGTATCACATAGTGGCCAGAAATACCAGTGCCATCAGGAGGTCCACCAGTGGGGTCAGGACACTAGAAACCCTCCCACTGTTGACCCCCCTCCAAGCACCAAGAAGACAGAGCATCACTTGCCCCAGAGCCCCTATCTATACCTTGTGGCTAATAGCCACTGATGGACCTCTGCTCCATATGCTTATCTAATTCCCTTTTGAAGCCGTCCATGCTTGTAGCCACCACCACTTCCTGTGGCAGTGAATTCCAAGTGTTAATCACTCTTTGGGTGAAGAAGTACTTCCTTTTATCCGTTCTAACCCGACAGCACAGCAATTTCATGGAGTGCTCACAAGTTCTTGTATTGTGAGAAAGGGAGAAAAGTACCACTTTCTCCATCTGCTCTTTCCCATGCATAATCTTATTTTCGACCACCAACCCACCTTGAGTTTTAATAAGAAAGTTTAGTAGCAATAACAGCACTATTGTTTTTTGTTTGTTTTCCTTTGCTATGTTTTAAATGATGGTTCCTATTCTCTAGGAACATCAATATTCTTTTGTCAGTATTTTCTATCTAGACTGCCACTCGATTGTCTCTCAAATCCGACACGGGCTACTGCTAATTGGTATGCGAGATAAATATTGTTTTGCTTGAATTTTTCCCCAATATTATTTTTTAAAATAATAGCAATAAGCCTGCGAAGATCATTTAAGTATTCATGTAATAAGTTGTGGCCTTTTACACCATTTAGGAAGCTGACGATCCCTTGCCTGTTAACGCAAGTTTGCTTAAGCAGGTCAATCTTTGAAGATGCATCTTTGACCTTTCATCTAATTAATGATTTGTTCATCTGACAACCACAACTGCTTCTGTAAGTGGATGTTTTGTTCCCCGCCGGAACGGAAACTGAGCTCTGCTTTCTTGCTCGCCGTCGGTCGAAATGGGAGACATTTGTAAGTTGTACAAACTTAATGGATAACCACAAACGCAGAGATCACGGAGTTGGCCTCCTCCATTTGTTTTTTTTAAAACTCTTTATTAGGATATCACAATAAGTACACTTATAATCAGGGCTTTTTTGTAGAAAAAGCCCAGCAGGAACTCATTAGCATAATAGGCCATACCCAACAGCAGGGACTCATTAGCATATTAGGCCACACCCCTGACAGCACAGCACATTCACATATTAGGCCACACCCCCTTGTTACCAGAAGTGTGCTCATCCAGCCACACCCACCTTTTGCTTCTTATTCTCTTTACCTTGTTTGTTGACAAAACCCAGGGCTTTTTTTTGGAGCAGGAACTCCTTTGCATGTTAGGCCACACACCCCTAATTGTAGCCAATCCTAATGAGTTTCTGTTGTTGGGTGTGGCCTATTATGCTAATGAATTCCTGCTGTGCGTGGCCAACATGGGAGCCAGCCGGAACTCCGTTCCTGTCCGTTCCTGCCCCAAAATAGCCCTGATTGTGAGCCACTTCCCGCCGCCATGGTTTCTGTCAGTAAAAGGCAGAGCAAGGCCCTTTCCAGGGCTGTTGTGATGTCTGAGGGAGAATTTATTGGAGCCATACCCACCCACCACCACCAAGTGACTTGCTACCTCCCCGTTTGCATGACTCAGCCATGACTGGATGCTTGACATTGTTCAATAGCAGCCATCCCACAAAAGCCACTGTGGTGTAGTGGTTAGAGTTTCAGAGTAAGATCTGAGGGACCCAGGTTCAAATACCCACTCCGCCATGGAAGCTTGCCAGGTGACTTTGGGCCAGTCACACGCCCTCAGCCTAACATTCGTTTCAGGTATACGTTTAAACTTATTCTAAATAGTCTTCGGTCTTAATAATTGTCAAAGCAAAATGAATTGTTTTTAACATCCCAATATTTCTCCGTATAGTCTTTAAAATCCTTCCAATCTGCAAAAAAGTCTTCTGCTTCCTGATTTTTAAGCTTTCTTGTCATTTGGAACAGGAAGCATTCTGTAACTACCCTGGTTCAGCCAGCCCTCTGTCTTCGGGCCCAAGAAAGCTGAATCTTGGGACCAGTTTGGTCTAGTGGTCAAGTGCGCGGACTCTAATCTGGGAGAACCGGGTTTGCCACTCCTCCACTTGCAGCTGCTGGATGACCTTGGGCAAGCCATAGTTCTGGCACAGCTGTCTCTGAAAGAGGAGTTCTCTCAGAACTCTCTCAGCCCCACCTACTACACTCTTGCAGGAAGGTTTTATTTTATTGAAGCCATGAAGTACTTAGAACAGAGGTTCTGTTCAGAATAACACAAAGGGCTTGAGACAGGTATAATAAAGCAAGTTCAAAATAACATGGGCCAATAGATATGATTCCCGTGCCCACCTTGAGGGATCATCTCGTGCTCAAACCTTGAGAAAGCAACGGTTATAGCTAATTAAACAATTCTTCTATTCTCACACTACTGTTCATTATAGACTAAGCAAACAGCCTCCAAATGCAACCACCTGTAACCTTGGCTGATAAGGTTCCTTCAAAGCAACGCTAGCGTACATGGAAAGGAATGTAGTTTGATGATGAGCGCTTGAGGGTGAGGGGGTACATGCGTACAAGAGTCCAAGCCAGTTAGGGAAAGGCAGAGGGGGGGTAGACACATCTCATATGCACGGAAAAGACATATTGGCAGCTTGCTGACACCTAGATATGCCAAGTATTGAACCTGGAACCTTACGCTCACAGTGCAGAGGCTTCACCACTGTGTCATGGCCTATTTATTAATTATCATTCATTTATTCAATTCAACTTGTTAGGCCAACCCTTCCCCTGCAAGCAGGGCTCAGGGCGGCTTACAGCAAAACCAAAACCATAACAATCCATTAAAAACATTAAAAACTACTAAAAACAATATATTGATCAAACAATATGTTACCTTTTCTAATATGAGAAGAAATTTCTTTTCCCACCAGCCCCTGGGTAAAGGGAAGGGTTGACAGCTCCAGTTTGGGAAATACCTGGGGATTTGGGGGTGAAGCCTGAAGAGGGCGGAGTTTGGGGAGGAGAGAGACTTCAATGGGGTATAATGCCATAGAGTCCGCCTTCCAAAGCAGCCATTTTGTGTAATGATTTCATGTTTTGCTGTGTGTGTGTTTCTTTAAATGTTTAGTTGGACTGCAGTAATATGAGAAGAGTGATAGAAGGAGATAGGTTTGATGGAATTGGCTGATGACTGAGAGTGTGGGAGGAGGGGTATCTATGAAAGTGATTCTGTGTGTGAAGTTTGAAGAGAGAGGGTAGTCTGTGTGGCTATGAGAGTTTTTGAGTCTATTATGTGTGAATAAGACAAGCAGATTAGTCTGTGTGAATATGAGTTTTGAGTCTATTCTGTGTGAACAAAGAGTTCAGCCTGTGTGGCTATATAGATGAGAGAGAGAGAGAGATTAGACTGTTATGCCTGTCACAGTGGAGTTTTGGGAGTTTGAGAGACTGTTTGTGACACCAAGCTTTGCCAGTTATATTTACAAGCTCCTTTCATCAGCAATAGTTCAAAATAACCAGAAACATATTTTGTTCTTTATTAAATAAATCTTTTTTTTGGTTTCAACTTATCCCAGAAATCAGAATAGTCCTTGCTCAGGGCCACATAGTCCTCTGAAGTGGCCACACCCTAGGTTGTTTTACCAAAGAGAGAGATTTGGAATTTTTAATTCCTGGTGGCAGCAGAAATCTACCAAGTTTAGGTACACAGAGAGTGTTTTAAAGGTAAAACTGTGTCCCCAATAAGTGAGGATACCACAAACTGATCTCTGTTGCCTGGAAATCAGTTGTAACCCCAGGAGATCTCCAGCCACCACCTTGAGGTTGACAACCATGGTAAAGGGGGTGAGGAGCAGTGAGTCACTGTCCTCAACCGAATTCCTGTCAGAACATCTCTGCCTTGCAGGCCCTACAGGAAGGTAATAAATCCCGTAGGGCACAGATATTCTCTGGCAGAGAGTTCCACCAGGCAGGGGCCAGGGTTGAAAAGGCCCTGCCCTTAGTCGAGGAAGGCCGGACCTCTCTTGGGCCGGGGACTACAAGAAGGTTCTTACTGCTAGAGCATAACTCATAGCTGAGGCTTGATCTAAAAATGCCTGAGAGCAAGACCTCAGGAACGGGAAGTAATAGCATGGGCTACACCATGTCAAACAACAAATGGGAAAGACCATTTCTGAAAATTAAAAGCTCACTGTAAATCGGAGGAGAAAAACCTAGCATATGAAGAAGAGAAGAAGATATTGAATTTCTACCCCACCCTTCACTACCCAAAGGGGTCTCAGAGCGGCTTACAAACCCCTTTCCCTTCCCCTCCCCACAACAGACACCCTGTGAGGTAGGTGGGGCTGAGAGAGCTCTGACAGAAACTGCTCTTTTTCAAGAACAGCTCTGACAGAACTATGGCTTGCCCAAGGTCATCCAGCCAGGTGCAAGGGGAGGAGTGGGGAATCAAACCCAGTTCTCCCAGATTAGAGTCCGCGCACTTAACCACTACACCAAACTGGCTACACAAAACTGTCAAAGAAAGCTAGTGGAGATGGCTTCTGGCCCAGGGTTGAAGACTCTATCCCAGACTGGTGGTTCTGGAGGACTTCAGCATCCATGCAAAATCCCCCTCTGGTCTGTCTGAAGGTTTTGACGCTGTCGTGGCCACCACTATTTGTCCCAGATTGCGCTGGGCACAACACACAAGAAAAGGCACACACGTTATATAATCTGTGGTACCAAGCAGAGTTCTGCTGTTCTGCACGATAATCAGGTCATTATCTGCTGAACATCCAACCAGGCATCGTCCCTTGGCCAGCGGTCCAGTTCGGTTAGTCTTCCACTGGAGGCTGATGAGATTACAAGAAGCCTTGGGCTTTTTCGTGACCATAAGAGGCAACACTGTTGAAGCCACGGAATGGGCCTGGTACGCCAGGCTCTGACAAGCTATAGGCACGGTCTCCGACTGAGTGTTGCCAACCTCCAGGGGAGACTGGCTGTCTGCTAGAATTACAACTGATGTCCAGACTACAGAGATCTTTTCCCCTGGAGAAAATGGCTGCTTTGGACGGTTCTCTCTATAGCATTATACCCCACTGAGCTCACCTTCTCTCCTCAACACACACACAAACCCCGGTTCCACCCCCAAAGGACCAGGAGTTGCCCATCCAAAAACTGGCATTCCTCCTTCCCCAGTGTCTTCCCCCACCCCTAAGTGATGAACATTCATTTGACACATCTGCCCTTGATCCTTTTTCAGTCTTTCCTCAAGCCTGGCTTTAGGACAGAGCCAGGGCTATTTTTGGGCAGGAACGCACAGGAAAGGAGTTCCGGCTGGCTCACAAGTTGGCCACGCCCAGCAGGAACTCATTAGCATAATAGACCACACCCAACAGCAGAAACTCATTAGGATTAGCTACATTAGGGATGTGTGGCCTAACATGCAAAGAAGTTCCTGCTACAAAAAAGCCCTGGGTTTGGACAACAAACAAGGTAAACAGAATAACAAGCAAAAGGTGGGTATGGCTGGATAACCACACTTCTGGTAGCATGGGTGTGCGGCCTAATGTGCTAATGACCTGTGCTGTCAGGGGTGTGGCCTAATATGCTAATGAGTCCCTGCTGTTGGATGTGGCCTATTATGCTAATGAGTTCCTGCTGGGCTTTTTCTACAAAAAGAGCCCTGACAGAGACTAATGCCTCTGGAGGACTATCACCATTTACAAATGGATATGCGATGACGCACCCATCGGGCTGGTCTTTCTACTGCCTTTTAAGCAGGAGATCAGAGGTGAAACCCTAAGTCGTGGACATTCACTTGAATGCTCTGACTTTCTCACAAAGGCATGGGCAGATTCCCCAACACCACCACCAGCTGGCTTTATTTTCTAGTCTCTTCTGGACAATCCCAACATTGGTGGGACATTGTGACACTGGAGTGTAACAGAACCAAGAAAAGACTCCACGGTTCACTTGATCTTCTGTAGCACCATCTAATCATAGTCCTGCTGCACACTGCATTGTCTCTTAACATATCACCAGAGGTCATTTCGGGGGGAATCGCGGGGGATCGCAGTTCCCCCGAGTGAGGTATGGGGGCGGGGCACATGACAAAGCCCCGCCCCTGCTTCCGGCCGCCCCGCTTCCGGCCCTCATTCAGCCAGGAGGAGGCAGGAGAAGAGGGAGGGTAAGTTGCTTCCTCCCTGCCTCTTCCCACCCCTGCCTGCCTGGGGCCAGGGAGGGCCTTCGCGGGGCTTCCTCGCACTCCCGCGGGCCTTGCAGGTCCACCGCCGGGCCCCTCATGGGGCTCGGCAGTGGAGCTGCAAGGCCGGCGGCAGTGGCCGGGACCGCCGGGACCGTTGGGGGCGGTGTGTGTGGCCTTATGACACACTTCCGGTGATGTCAGGGGGTGTGGCATATGCTAATGAGTTATGCTAATGAGTTCCCCTAGCTCTTTTTCTACGAAACGACCCCTGCATATCACAAAAGATATTGCACAGCCCCTTTATTAATATCAGTCCTCCTTAATTATACAAAAGTTTTAAGAGGGAGGACGCCTCTGAGTCTATTTTGAATCAGTGCTCAGTCTTCCTCCAACAGAGGCCCAGATAGCCTCCTGTTTCAGTGTCTTCCTCAGGGAGTTCAACAGATATTTCCAAGCACAAGGTTGCCAAATACCAAAATATTTATCATTTTTGTTCAATGAACGCTGCAAAAAGTCTCTCTTAGTGAGCGCAAAGCTTCCTCCAAAGTGAAAATAGACTTTATTCCAAATAGAATCAATGGAGTCCTCCCTCTTGAAACTTTTGTATAATTAAGGAGGACTGATATTAATAAAGGGGTTGTGCAATAGCTTTTGTGATATGTTAAGAGACGATACTTAGATGTATGGTATTAAGGCTTATATGATATATAATGTATGGTGAATAAATTGTAAAAATGTATTACCAAAAATTTATAAAAATGATTTGAGATATTTTATAATCGTCTGTAGCACGGTATTTGCTGATTGTTGGTATTTCCTACTTACCGTGGGTCCTATTTTGGTTTTGTGAATTGCTGTTTTGGTACACTGCATTGGTCAGGCCGCACGTGGAGTATAGTGTGCAGTCCTGGAGGCCTAACTTCCAAGGAGAAGAAGAAGAAGAGATTGGATTTATACCCCTCCCTTCACTACCCAAAGGAGACTCGGAGCAGCTTACAATCCCTTTCCCTTTCCCTTTCCCTTCCCCTCCCCACGACAGACACCCTGTGAGGTAGGTGGGGCTGAGAGAGCTCTGACAGAAACTGCTCTTTTTCAAGAACAGCTCTGACAGAACGATGGCTTACCCAAGGTCCTCCAGCAGCTGCAAGTGGAGGAGTGGGGGATCAAACCCAGTTCTCCCAGATTAGAGTCCGCACACTTAACCACTACACCAAACTGGCAAAAGGATGTGGACAGAATGGGGTGGGTGCAGAGGAGAGTGACAAGGATGATTGGGGGCCTGGAGACCAAGCCTTGTGAGGAAAGGTGGAGGGACTTGAATGTTGAGTCTGGAGAAGAGGAGATTGAGGGGGACACAATTGCTCTCATTGTAAGTATCTGAAGGGCTGTTACTTAGAGGAGGGCAGGGAGCTGTTCCTGTTGGCAGCAGAGGAGAGGACTCACCATAATGGGCTTAAGCTAAGGGTGGGAAGGTATCTTAGGATCTTAGGACAAACTTTTTGACAGTCAGAGTCATTCAACAGTGGAGTCGGCTGCTTGGGGAGGTGGTGAGCTCCCCCTCCCTGGCAGTCTTTAAGCAGTGGCTGGACCAACGCCTGTCAGGGATGCTCTAGGCTGATCTTGCATTGAGCAGGGGGTTGGAGTAGACGGACTACATGGCCCCTTCCAACGCTGTGATTCTCTGATCCTAGTTACAGTCGACTGGATCATTCCAGCTTGATCTCACTGGATGACGCCAAGAGAATTTTCAGATAAGCGAAGACCGTAAACTGTGGCTTAGGACCACGTTGCTCTTGGCCGGCAAAATCTTGTGAAGATGTAATAACGTCACCTGTGCTAAAGGATGTCAATGCTTCTCTGGCAGAGGGTTTTTGTTCTCCTAAGCCCCTGAAAGAGGCTGTGATTAAATCATTGATGGGGGGAAAAAATCCTTGCCGGAGAAGAAAGTGCTGGCTAATTATAAACCTGTTTCTAATCTTCCCATTTTAGGGAAGATTATTGAAGAGATTGTGGACAGGCGAGATTATCTGGGTGACACATCTGCCCTTGACCCTTTTTTTCCAGTCTTTCTTCAAGCCTGGCTTTAGGACAGTGACTAATACCTCTGGCAGATTATCACCATTTACAAATGGATGAGCAATGACGCACCCATCAGGCTACTCTTTCTACTGCCTTTTAAGCAGGAGATCAGAGTTGAACCCAAAAGTGGGGAACATACATTGGAAGAAGGAGGAGGAGGTTCTATTTATACCCTGCCCTTCACTACCCAAGGGAGTCTCAGAGCAGCTTACAAACTCCTTTCCCCTCCCTTGCCCACAACAGACACCCTGTGAGGTAGGTGGGGCTGAGGGAGCTCTTTGGAGGACTGCCCTTGAGAGAATAGCACTGAAATGACTTGTGGCTGACCCAAGGTCACACCAGCAGCTGCATGTGGAGGAGGAGTGAGGAATCAAACCCAGTCCTCCCAGATTACAGTCCGCACTCCTAGCCACTACACCAAACTGGCTCTCACACCAAACTGTCTCTCCTACATCCCAGGGCGATGATCAAATGATGGGAAGAAGATTCACCTACACTGTTTTGAGTCCATAGGAGGAAGCATTGCACTAAATCTATCTACCTACTTACCTACCTATGTATCTATCTATCATCTATTATCTCTCTCATTTATCTATCTACCTACCTACGTATCTATCTATCATCTCTCTCATCTATCATCTACCTACCTACCTACCTACCTATCCAAGGCTCTTTTTGTAGAAATAGCCCAGCAGGAACTCATTGGCATAATAGGCCACACCCAACAGCAGGAACTCATTAGCATATTGGGCCACACCCCTGACAGCACAGCTCATTAGCACATTAGGCCGCACCCCCATGTTACCAGAAGTGTGGTCATCCAGCCACACCCACCTTTTGTTTGTTATTCTGTTTACCTTGTTTACGCCAGGGCTTTTTTTGTAGCAGGAACTCCTGTGCATGTTAGGCCACACACCCCTAATGTAGCCAATCCTAATGAGTCTCTGCTTTTGGGTGTGGCCTATTATGCTAATGAGTTCCTGCTGGGCGTGGCCAACTTGGGAGCCAGCCGGAACTCTGTTCCTGTGCGTTCCTGCCCAAAAATAGCCATCTATCTATCTATCTATCTATCTATCTATCTATCTATCTATCTATCTATCTATCTATCTATCTATCTATCTATCTATCCGTCTATCCGTCTATCCGTCTGTCTGTCTGTCTGTCTGTCATCTATCTATCTATCTATCTATCTATCTATCTATCTATCTATCTATCTATCTATCTATCTATCTATCTATCATCTATCTATCTATCTATCCTGACCAATAGAAATGCCCATTCCCTGCAAAGGACAGCCTGCCCATGGATTGTGTCACCAAGCTATCATGGGAATTGCATTCACCTCGCAGGTAACAGAAACCATAAGATGGAGGCATGTCTCATCGACCCCCCGGTCCAGCCACCTGCTCAGAGGGAGGCGAGCACTCGATGAGTAACACGAGTGTCAGGATGCCTCCGTAGAGACTGTGTCGAAGGGGATAATCTGATTCTTGCGCTGCCTCGAGACAGTCACCGAGGAGGCAGCTGTAACTTCATCCTCCCGAAATGGCTGCTGACATGCGCCGCGGAGCTTCAAGGCAAACCGATTGCACTCGTGGCCCATTAGGACGAGAGCATCAGGCCCATGCGCTGAATCCGTTCTGGCACCACTATTATCCTCACTAATGATGTTTCCATGAAAACATAAAGATCAAGGAAAGGAAAGGGAATAACAACATCTTTCATTGTGTTGCTGTATGTCTGATAAAGTCATTAGGGAAAACAAGAAAATGGCTTTTTGATGCTGATGCTGCATAAACATGTTTTCCGAGAGAAAATGTTTTCACATTATCTTAAGAGATGAAAGAGTGGAGGGGGAGAGAATAAACTCTCCGGCTGGGGTCTGGGCAAGTCAGAAAAAGTTCTCTTTGACATTCAGAGTGGCCCAAAAGTATGACTGTGTGATTGAGCTGCCAATCCTCCAGTTGGGGGGGGGGGGGGGAAAAGGGAAAAAATGAAACAAGACAGCAGCCTCGTGTACTTACAGGAAGTTCATACAGGAAGTGACAAAAGGTAGCTCTAGGAATTGCTGAAAACTTTATGGTTTTACCATAGAATTCCAGTGAGTTCTAGAGTTAACACTTGGGATAGTTATAGGAATTGCTAAGAACTCATTGTGAGGTTACCATGGAGCTCCCAATGTTGTACCCTGCATTGGTCAGGCGGCACCTGGAGTATTGTGTGCAGTTCTGGAGGCCCCACTTCTAAAAGGATGTGGACAGAGTAGAGCGGGTGCAGAGGAGAGCGACGAGGATGATCGGGGGCTTGGAGACCAAGCCCTGTGAAGAAAGGCTGTGGGACCTGGGAATGTTCAGTCTGGAGAACAGGAGGTTGAGGGGGGAGATGATAGTTCTCTTGAAGTCTTTGAAGGGCTTCCACTTGGAGGAGGGCAGGGAGCTGTTCCTCTTGGCAGCAGAGGAGAGGACTCTCCATAATGGATTTAAATTAAGGGCAGTGGAATCAGCTGCCTCGGGAGGTGGTGAGCGCCCTCTCTCTGGCGGTCTTTAAGCAGCAGCTGGACAAACTTTTGTCAGGGATGTTCTAGGCTGATCTTGCATTGAGCAGGCAGTTGTACTAGATGGCCTGCATGGCCCTTTCCAACTCTGTGATTCTATCATTCCTAGAGCTACCCTTTGCCATTTCCGAAATGAACTTCCAGTCAGTGAATGAGGCCGTATTTCCCCCCCCTTTAGATCTTCTCCCCCGACACTGCGGCTCCCCCACAACCCTCCCACTGGTTGCCAGGCGCTGCCTCGCAACCCTGCTCTTGGCTAGATCTGCCGCTGAATTTGGAATGAGTGAAATTTCAGAGTTCCTCCTTGGGCAAAACGTCTAAGACCTTTGGGGGAAGCAAAAGCAGGGTTCCCCCCCCCACACACAAAAGAGTTCTGAACATATCTGTGCTTTGGCACGTTTACAGGGTGATTCCTGCTCGGACGTGATTGTTCAGCCAAAGGTCTTTGAGGGGAAGGATTAGGCTTGCCAAGTCCCCCCGGGGGGGCAGGAAAAACCCCGCCCCAGAGGCCCGTTCCCTGCCGCCGGCGAATCGGGACCCAGGGGGAGCCCCACCCCGATGTGTGCGTCACCCGGAAGTGATGCAACCACGCCGGACATGCTGGGTGCGGGGCCACGGGCATCCAAGGGGAAACTCTATGGTTTTCGCTCGGATGGTCGTGGCCCCGCCCACATCGTGTCCAGCATCGTCACGTCACTTCTGGGCGACATGCGTGCGGCGCACGCGCTCCAGACGCCAGCCGGGAGTCCCCCACTGTGGCACAACACCTGACTTGGCAACCCTAGGAAGGATGGACATTAGGTAGCCAACTTCAGGTTGGGAAATTCCTAGGGATTTGGGGGTGGTGCTTAGGAAGAATAAAGTTTGGGGAAAGGAAGGCGCTCAGCAGAAATGGGGTGCCATTCTGTCATCTGAATATCAGTTCTAATTCCAGGAGAAATCCCCTGTTCCAGTGGTCAACAAGACCTTGAGTCCTGTGTGCAGTTCTGGAGGCCCCACTTCAAAAAGGAGGTGGGCAAAATCGAGAGTGTGTAGAGGAGAGCGACGAGGACGATCAGGGGTCTGGAGACGGAGCCCTACAAGGAAAGGCTGAGGGCCCTGGGAATGTTGAGTTTGGAGAAGAGGAGATTGAGGGGGGGGGGCGTGATTGCTCTCTTTCAATATCTGAAAGCCTGTCATGTGGAGGAGGGCAAGGAGCTGTTCCTGGTGGCAGCAGAGGATAAGACCCGAAGCAACGGGTTTAAATTACATGCAGGAAGGTATCGGCTGGATATTAGGAAGAACGTTTTCACAGTCAGAGCAGTTCAAAGGTGGAATCAGCTGCCTAGGGAGGTGGTGAGCTCCCCTTCACTGGCAGCTTTCAAGTAGAGGCTGGACGAATATTTGTCAGAGATGCTTTAGGCTGGTCCTGCATTGGACAGGGGGTTGGACAAGTTGGCCCCTTCCAACTTTATGACTCTATGACTGTCAACATAAATCTTTTACAGTTCCACAGGGCCTGCAAGACAGATCTCTTCCTCCAGGCATTCAATTAGGAGCCGCCACCCCACTTAGGCTTGCCAAGTCCCCCCAGGGGCCCGTTCCCCGCCACCGGCGGATTGGGCCCAGGGAGGAAACCCACCCCCAAAGCACGCGACGTGCACGTCACCCGGTAGTGACACGGGCACGCCGGGCATGCTGGGGGTGGGGCCACAGTCATCCAAGGGAAAACTCTATGTTTTTCCCTCGAATGGTCATGGCCCCGCCCCCAGCGTGCCCGGCGTGGTCACGCACACTCCCAAAGCAGCACTAGAGTCCCCCGCTCCAGTGCCGCTTCTGACTTGGCAACCCTAACCCCACTACCACCAACATCGGTGGCTATGGATTGGACCTGGCTTGGAGAATGCGCCGCACTACCGTGCAATGCCAAAGACCATGGGATTAGAAACATTGGTTGTATGTTATACAATATGCCATTTGAACTACTGATAGACAATCATCAGCACTAGCACTTGTTTATTCGATTGTTTTAAACGTTTTGGAACGTTTTAATCTTTGTATGGTTTTGGGTACTGGGTCTGTAAGCCGCCCCGATGAATAAAGGCAGAAACAGGAGTGGAGTTATTCCATGCCCTATCCAGGCCAGATCCCCAGACTTTACTCTGCGAACTAAAAATACACTAAATAAAGCAATGCCATGAAAAGCACAAGAGGAAAGGAAAGATTGGTTTCGCCTGCTGCCTACCTGTTAACGGATCGACGCGCGTCTGTGTCCTTCGGCCTCTTCAGAAATCGAGATGGCTGGTCAGGTATTGCTGCAGTGACCTTTGTAGGATGACTTCAGACACGTATTTATCCAGCCTATCCTTCAAAGGATTCCAGGAAGATAAGGGGAATGGTATACCTCCTCACCGCTAGCCAACCTTGAGCCGGAAATCTCAGATAAAGTAGCATCGCTGCCAGAGCCTACCGGGTCCCAGTGCTGGCATAGTGGATTTTATTGTAAATATTTTCTAAATATTTCTATTGTAACTTTTACACGTATATATCTTCTCGGAATGACTTTGTTCTATGTCTTTTCTGCTGGTCTTTGACCATATCAATCAGTCTGTATCAATCAATTAGTCATCAGTTAGTTTGGTGTGGTGGTTAAGTGTGCGGGCTCTAATCTGAGAGAACCGGGTTTGATTCCCCACGCCTCCACTTGCAGCTGCTGGATGACCTTGGGCAAGCTGTAGTTCTGTCAGAGCTGTTCTTGAAAAAGAGCAGTTTCTGTCAGAGCTCTCTCAGCCCCACCTGCCTCACAGGGTGACTGTTGTGAGGAGGGGAAGGGAAAGGAGTTTGTAAGCTGCTCTGAGACTCCTTTGGGTAGTGAAGGGCGGGGTATAAATCCCATCACTCCTCCTCCTCCTCCAGGGTCATCTAGTCCAGCCCCCTGCACAATGCAGGGAATTCACAAATACCTCCCCCCTACACCCCCCAGTGACTCCTGTTCCATGCCCAGAAGATGACAAAAAAACCCTCCCGGCTCCCTGGCCAAACTGGCCTGCAGAAAAATTGCTTCCTGACCCCAAATTGATTATTTCCCTGGGCATGTAAGAAAGGCCCACAAGTAATAACTAAAAGTAATTGTTACCTGAAAAAAAATAGTATAGAAGGAATATGAAATGATTTTTAATGTTTAGAGAAAATGAGGTAAATATAGAATTAATGGATGGAGGAAGGGTTAAACGGGTGGAAGCATTGCGGGAAGCCGAGCAAAGGGGAGGGGAGGGGAAACTGAAAAGATGGGATATCAAATGAAGTATTCTACGAAATGCTAATATTGTGTTATCCTATTAATAAAAATTGTTTATATATAAAAAAAGAAAGGCCAACAAGAAGTGTTTGAGTGATGCTGAGTCATCAGCAGGGGTAATTTAGTAGAAAAAGAGGTGCAGGAGCTCATTAGCATAACATATTTGCATATACCACACCCCCTGACATCACCGGAAGAGTGTCAGAAGGCAACACCCACCGCTCAGGCTCCACTGGACTGTTTTGGATTGCTAGCCATTGGGGGGGGGGGCCCTGCAGATCTGCTCTCACAGATTCCCCCTGCCCCACCACCCCCAATCAAGCCCCCCCACCACCACCCCGCAAGTGCCGGGAAAGGCAGGCGGTGAGGGTCCTGAGGTCTTCCCCGGGCTCTGCGCCTCAGCGCAGGTGGGGGGGGGAGGCTCTGCAACTTACCTGGCTGCTTCTTGCTCTGACTGAGGGCTGCTGGGAGCAGGGGGCGGGGCTTGTTGCATGTGCCCACCCCCTGGGCTCTTTACTGCCGGAGCTCCGCTCCTGTGCGCTCCTGCAGGAAATGACCCCTGGTCATAAGCAACTTATGGCAAGCCCTCATGGGGGTTTGAAGGCAAGAGTCGAGCAGAAATGGTTTGCCATTTGCCTTCCTCTGCACAGCTACCCTCTTCTTCTGGGGTGGTCTCTTCTCCAAGTGCTGTCCATGGCCAACCCTGCTTAGATTCCAAATGCTGACAAGCGTGACCTAATATGGGCTCTTCAGGCTGCTCCAGCCCGGTTGTCCTTGTAGAACAAAAGTTTTCTCCAATATGTAAAGGATGACCTGATAAATGAAAGTTCATAGCTGATAGTGAAGTTCATGCAGGAGATGGTTTTTCATAGATCCAGGTTATTTATACTTTAAACAAATGTAAGAACATCAGAAGAGCCCTGCTGGATTGGACTAGTGGTCTATGTAGTCCAAGATCCTGTCTCACACAGTGGCCAACCAGTTCTTCTGGAGGTCCAACAACAGGGCATAGAGGCCAAGGCCTTCCCCTGATAAAACCATCAGAAGAGCCCTGCTGGATCGGTCCAGTAGTCCATCTAGTCCAGCATTCCATCTTACACAGTGGGCAACCAATTCCTCTGGAGGGCCAACAACGGGCAGAGAGGCTGAGGACTTCATAAGAACATCAAAAGAGCCCTGTTGGGTCAGACCAGTGGTCCTTCTAGTCCAGCATCCTGCCTCACACAGTGGACAACCAGTCCCTCTGGACGGCCAACAACAGGGCACAGAAGCTGAGGCCTTCCTAAGAACCTAAGAAGAGTCCTGTTGAATCAGACCTGTGGTCCATCTAGTCCAGCATCCTCTCTCACACAGTGGCCAACCAGTTCTTATGGAGGTCTAACAACAGGCTATCATAAGAATGTAAGAATAGCTCTGCTGGATCAGACCAGTGGTCCATCTAGTCCAGCATCCCATCTTGCACAGTGGCCAACTCTGGAGGGCCAACAACAAAGTATAGAGGCCTCCTGGCACTGGGATTCAGAGGCTGCCTCTGAATGTGGGGGTTCCTTTTAGTCACCATGGCTAGTAGCCACCGAGAGACCTCTCGTTCTTTTAAAACTCTCTGTTCTTGTGGCCATCACTACATCCTCTGGTAGCGAACACTACCTTTTAATCACTCTCTGTGTAAAGAAGCATTTCCTTTTGTCTGTCCTGCACCTACTGCCCATCAGCTTCTTTGGATGCCCCTGAGTTCTGATATTTTGAGAGGAAGGGAAAAGTTCCCTTTTGTCAAAATTCTCCACATGCCGAATTTTATAAACTTCTATCATTTCTCCCTGTATTCGTTTCTTGTCTAAACTGAAAAGTCCCAGACTCCTCAGGCTTTCTTCTTATCTTGGTTGCAATGCTCCCTCTAAGCTGTGGAGTCTTGTGAGCAAAAAATCTACTTTGTGAGCTCCTGGCATTACAGTTGTGAGCGGGCGACTTGGCTACTGCATAAAGTCAGTTTGCTCTGGAGCCATCCTTCCTGAGCTAAGACAAAAATGTGTGAACCAGAGGCTAAAAAACTGTGAGCTAACTCACACTAACTCAGCTTACAGGGAACACTGCTTGGTTGCCCTCCTCTGGCCCCGGTCACACGGAGACGTTGTCGCGCTAAAGGCATGAATGTCAGGTGGATTTTCGGTGCGCGATCACATCTGGGAAGTGCAGCGCACCCGTAGCCAACCCGTGGCATCCTGCCGAAGATGTGCAGTAAAAAAGTACTGTGGAAAGTGCACTAGTATCCAGAAAACGTGGGGAAGGGGCGGGCGTCTGATCACGGGAGCACTAGTATCCCATGATATCCGGCGCCCATCCACATCCCGTCGCAAACTGGATGTTTTTCATAAGCGCATGCGCACAAACACATGACTGAAAGCAGTGCTGCTCTGTGGAACTGCACATGCGTGCAAACGCGAAACGCTTGTCGCGCTGCTTCTTTGCCATGCTCCAGCATCACCATGTAATCGCCAGCTAACAGCCTAAGCATGAAGCCTTGGGGGACCGTGTGATCGGGTTACCGTGCTTTATTTTGCTCCGGGGCAAACAGCCATGCATCCCGCCCGTGTTATCCGGCCCGTGTGACCGGGGCCTCTGTACTTTTTCCAGTTCTGCAATGTCCTTTTTGAGATACGGTGACCAGAACTGTACGAGAAAATGGGGCCACACCACAGATCTATACAGGGGCATTACAATATCAGCTGTTTTATTCTCAATCCCTTTCTTAATAATCCCTGACACAGAGTTTGCCTTTTTCACCGCTAAAGCACGCTGGGCTGACACATTTTCATTGAGCTATCTTCTGGCTGTCTTTTAGAGATTAACGGAGTCATCCCGAACACTTACGCTTTCAAATTCCATTGAAGTGAATGGGCTTAAAAGGGTGTAATTTGCACACTGTCATTTTGAAATGGGTACAAAAACTAATTGTAAGACAATGACGGCCTTTTAGCATTGCTGTGGTCAGTTTTCGTAAACAGCAATCTGACCAGCTAATTTCGTAGCAGTTAGTTTCCGAAATGCTTTCAGAGAGAGCAATATTGTAATCTGGCCTGGATGTTAATGTTCGTGGAACATCAATAATTGTGGTCCTCTTTCTCCCGAAGATGGCACACAGCAACCAAGCTTTAAGACACTGCGAGCTACAGATGGCACTTGTCTATCCATTATCAGTCTGGAATGTAAAACTATTCTCAAGCCCCGGTCACACGGGCCAGATAACGTGGGGGGGGGGAGGCGTGGCTGTTTGCCCTGGAGCAAAATAAAGTGTGGTAGCCTGATCACACGGTCCCCTGAGTCTTCGCGCTTAGGCTGTTAGCTGGCAATCACACGGCGATGCTGGAGCGTGGCAAAGAAGTGGCACGGCAAGCGTTTCGCATTTGTGCACATGTGCAGTTCCGCGGAGCAGCACTGCTTTCAGTTACATGTTTGTGTGCATGTGCTTACGAAAAACATCCGGTTTACGACGGGACGTGGACGGGTGCCAGATGCCACGGGATCAGACGGGTGCCGGATGCTCCCGCAATCAGACACCCGACCCTGCCCTGCGTTTTCCGGATACTAATGCACTTTCCGAGGTAGTTTTTTCTGCGCATCTTCGGCGGGACGCCATGGGTTGGCCACGGGTGCGCTACGCTTCCCAGATGTTGTGGTGTGATCACGCCCCGAAAATCCACCTGACATTCGTGCCTTTAGCATGGGAAATCCTCCGTGTGAAAGGGGGCCTAGGAAAACTGTAACCTTTCCTATGAGGAAAGACCGAAGAGTCTGGGGCTTTTCAGTTTTCAAAAGAGACGACTAAGGGGAGATGTGATAGAGGTTGATAAAAATTATCTGTGAGATGGAGAAAGCTGACAAAGTGAAAATTTTTCTCCTTTTCCAAAAATATTAGAACTCATAGAATCATAGAGTTGGAAGAGGCCATACAGACCGTCTAATCCCACCCCCTGCCCAATGCAGGACCAGCCTAGAGCATCGCTGACAAATATTCGCCCAGCCTCTTTTTGAAAGCTGCCAGTGAAGGGGAGCTAACCCCCTCCTGTCATGATCTGGGCTGTGCCACCAGAGGCCTACTAGGCCCAGGGAGCCTGGCTAGCAGTAGGTGAGGCTGGGCCTACAACTCCCAGAAGACCCTGAGAGGTTTTGGAGCCAAAATTGACCAATAGGGAAGAAGAGGGCTGGGGGACAAAAGAGCTGGTGCCAGAGCAGAAGCTGTTCTTCTTCCAGAGGGCAGAGCCAGAAGGAAGGCTGCTGCAGGAAGAAACCCTCATCCTGAGGGCAGGGTGAGTAGTCTAGTGCCACTTGGAATAGTGAGCTAGGGACAGTATATATTCAGACGCGTTAGGGCATTTGATTTCTTTTCTTTTCACCCACTTACTGTTATTATTGTGCACCTTGTTGTTTGACATCCTATACAATAAACCTTTTCCTTGTTTCACTAGGGTTGCCAAATTTAAAAATCCTACCAGCGGGGGGAGTGTCCTGCTGCTCCGAGAGCCAGTCAGAAACGTGTGTGCACACCGCCGGAGTGTCACCAGAAGTGACGTCACACGCTGGGCGGGGCCAGACCATTTGCGGGGAAAACTCTTTGTTTCCCCCTCAAATGGCGTGGCCCCGCCCCCAGCGTGCGACGTCACTTCCGGTGACGTGCATGCCGGGGAGGGGTTTCCCCCGGGCCCCGATTCCCCGGCGTCAGGGAACGGAGCCTCGGAGCCTCCGGGGCGGGGGATTTCCACCCTACCGGGGGAGTTGGGAGCCCTATGTTTCACTCTGCCTGCTCCTCACGCCTCTTATTCGGCCAAAAGGGAGGTCTGAAGGTCTTGGGAGGGTGCTCTGGGCCTTCTCAAGGGAACCTAAATCCAGAGCCGTGACACCTCCCTAGGCAGCTGATTCCACCTTTGAACCACTCTGATGGTGAAAACGTTTTCCTGATATCCAGCCGATACCTTTCTGCATGTAATTTAAACCTGTTGCTTCGGGTCATGTCCTCTGCTGCCAACTGGAACAGCTCCTTGCCCTCCTCCAAATGACAGCCTTTCAAATATTTCAAGAGAGCAATCATGTCCCCCCTCAATCTCCTCTTCTCCAAACTAAACATTCCCAGGGCCCTTAGACTTTCCTCGTAGGGCTCAGCCGAGGACATCCAATGACGCTGATGGGCTGTAGGTTCAGAACAGACCAAAGGAAATACTACTTTAGACAGAGAGTAATTAAAATGTGGAAATCACTGCCAGAGGATGTAGTGATGGCCACAGGAATAAACATATTTCAAAGGGGATTAGATAGGTTCATGGAGGATGAGTCTATCAATGGCTACTAGCCATGGTGACTGAGGGTAACCTCCACATTCAGAGGCACTGGGCCAGTTTGGTGTAGTGGTTAGGAGTCTGGGCTCTAATCTGGGAAATCAGGTTTGATTCTCCATGCCTCCACAAGCAGCTGCTGGGGTGACCCTTGGGTCAATCACAAGTTCTTTCAGAGCTGTTCTCTCACAAGCAGTTCTCTAAAGAGCACTCTCAGCCCCACCTACTTCACAGGCAGTGTTCCATCTAAGCTGAGTTAGTGTGAGCTAGCTCACAGTTTTTTAGCCTCCAGCTCACCCATTTTTGTCTCAGCTCAGGAAGGATGGCTCCAGAGCTCACAAACTAGAATTTTTGCTCACAAGACTCCACAGCTTAGAGGGAACACTGCTCACAGGGTGTCTGTTGTGGGGAGGGGAAGGGAAAGGATATTGTAAGCCGCTCTGAGACTCCTTTGGGTAGTGAAGGGCAGGGTATCCAATCTCTGTCTTCTCTTCATCTCCAATGTCCTCCTCCTCCTCCTCTTCTTCTGCTCTCCCTCCTCCTCCCTCCGAACCAGAAGTCAACATCAGAGGAGACCTCAGCCTCTATGCCCTCTTGTTGGCTATCCAGAGGAACTGGCTGGTCACTCTGCAAGACAGGATGCTGGACTAGCTGGACCACTGGTCTGATCCAGCAAGGCTCTTCTTACGTCCTTATCTAGCAAAGTCTGAACATATAGGTATACTAGAAATAAGGCCCGTTGGGGAAATAAATACAACGGGATCTAGAAAGAGGTTCTGGGAGAGTGCTCTGGCTTTGGACAAACAGTGTCAGTCTGCTTTTAAAACATGAATCTGGGACCTGCACACCACCAGAATACAGCAGATTCCATATGCAACTGACATTCCAACTGCCTTGCGGGGGGGGGGGAGTTTGAGGTGTGGAATGGAGTGAAGTCCAATCAGCTTCCATATGCAAAAGACCAGGTTGTCGCAGCAGTTGTGGTGTGGGTGGGACCCGGGCTTTGCCTTCTGATTGGTGGCGATATATGCTGAGGAGCAGTGCCATCAGCCATACACTAAGGGAGTGCATTTTAGAATTAGAACTTTGGCACCCACTATTCAATTATATATAAGGAGAGATTTGTCCATCTAACTCTGGATTTTCCACACTGACTAGTAGCAACTCTCAGAGTCACAGACATGGAAAAGTTTGTTCGTCCCCCCCCCCCCGAAACTTACTACCTGATGTCCTTTAAGTGGAGATTCCCAACTCCAACTCCTCCCTAATTTTTGAAAGACCCCCCTAAGGACTAGGATGGACCTTCATATTTTAGTTTCAGGTTGGTAGTCATGTTGGTCTGCAAGTTCAGTGGCACCTTTAAGAGCACCTGAAAGCTCACCCCAAGATTCCCAGGGTATAACCTTTCCAAAAGGTATAGCACCCTTTGTGGTACCTTTGACTCCTGAAAGTTTATACCCTGGGAATCTTGTTGGTCTTTAATTAAGGGACTACTGGGCTTAAATGTTGCTCTCATCTGTTCTTGTCATCACCAAAGCTGTCCAATCAGTGCCTGATCAACCATTTATGAGAGATGCACTTTGTGGTATTTCAGGTCGTCGGTGATGGATCGTTTCATGCCCAACACAAGCTCAAGCCCCAACTCTTTCCTAATAATGGTTAGACAGATCCTAAGGGATTAGAAGGGAACATCACATTCAGGGGTCATTTCGTAGAAAAAGAGCTAGGGGAACTCATTAGCATAACTCATTAGCATATGCCACACCCCCTGACATCTGGGGCCCGGCGGTGGACCTGCAATGGCCAGCGGGAGTGGGAGGAAGCCCCACCAAGGCCCTCCCTGGCCCCAGGCAGGCAGGGGTGGGGAGAGGCGAGGAGGAAGCAACTTACCCTCCCTCTTCTCCTGCCTCCTCCTGGCTGAATGAGGGCTGGAAGTGGGGCGGCCGGAAGCAGGGGGCGGGGATTCGTCATGTGCCCTGCCCCCCTGCACCTCACCCGGGGGAACTGTGTTCCCCCGCATTCCCCCCCCCGAAATGACCTCTGGTCACATTTTAGTTTCATCACCAGAGCTGTCTAATCAACGCCTGACCATCCATGAAGAGAAGATGGACTTCACGGTCCAAGAAAGACGATCTTGAGCAGAAGGTCTGAAGACCGCACCAGACTTCCTCTCTATAATGTTGTGTGACGCTGGAGAAAGAAGAAGGAAGGGGATTAAATAAGCAGTGTTTAAGGGAGAAAGGAACAGGGAGCTTTGAAAGCAGACAGAAGCAGACAGGCTTTCTGGGGGATTCCAAATTGGCCTTGTCAAAGGTTGTCCCACACCTGAGTCTCCGCAAGCTGAGTCATTCTACATGCCGGCTGCTTGCACCTGAGCTCCGCTGCAAGTCTGGGCAGGAGCTCCTCCAGAGGGTTTTCTATTTAGGCAATCCACTCTACAAGGAAGGAAGGAAAGTGAGTCCCATCCGCTGAGAGCATCTTAACTAGGTCAGACTGACTGAGAGAGTTAGAGGGACTATATGTCACTCTGGATTCCTTCACAGCGGCTCACCACCTGTGTACACAACCGAAGACGAACCACTTGCATACCAACTCGCCTCAATAAATGCTTCGCATTACAGCCAACAGGGCCAAACTAGATGTTACAGCATCCACGGGCCTGGCCTGCGGAGGCAGATGCCATTTTAAAGCAGAACTCAGCCATAAAATGGTGTTATGTCCAGTGGTCCCTGTAAGCAAGTTTGGTGTAGTGGTTAAGTGCGCGGACTCTAATCTGGGAGAACCGGGTTTGATTCCCCACTCCTCCACTTGCACCTGCCGATGTGACCTTGGGTCAGTCACAAGCTCTGGCACAGCTGTCCTTGAAAAAGAGCAGTTTCTGTCAGAGCTCTCTCCGTCCCACTCACCTCACAGAGTGTCTGTTGTGGGGAGGGGAAGGGAAAGGAGTTTTTAAGCCGCTCTGAGACTCCAAGTGAAGGGCGGGGTATAAATCCAATCTCCTCCTCCTCCTCCTCCTCCTCCTCCTCCTCCTTTCTCCACAATGCTGTATAATTTTATTATTTATTTATTATTTAAATTTTATCCCACCTTCCCAACTAGGGCCGGCTCCAGGTGGCTTACAACAGATAAAATTCAATAATACATATAAACATGACAACAATTAATATAAATGCAATGTTAAAATACAATGTTAAAACCACAAATAGGAATAATAAAGTGCTAATCATTGTAACGTCAGTTTGGTGTAGTGGTTAAGTGTGCGGACTCTAATCTGGGAGAACCGGGTTTGTTTCCCCACTCCTCCACTGGCACCTGCTGATGTGACCTTGGGTCAGTCACAAGCTCTGGCACAGCTGTCCTTGAAAAAGAGCAGTTTGTGTCAGAGTTCTCTCAGCCCCACCCACCTCACAGGGTGTCTGTTGTGGGGAGGGGAAGGGAGAGGAGTTTGTAAGCCGC